>NW_025765019.1:0-294849 GCF_003918875.1 Haliotis rubra | reverse complement strand
CAAAGCGCAGAGGAAATTGGCGGAGTTACCTCCCTTTGTCAATTGCAAAATGGCTGCCTGAAGCTATGAGCAGCTTTCACTCTGCAATTTGGTCCTATTTTAGGCAGGGTTTTAATGTCATATTTAAGACATGAGTTTATTTAATGGCGTTTTGGTGTGTATATAAGGTGATTTTAGTATATAGGACGCCTAAGAAACAGGGACAAAGTGCCAATTAGTTCAGTTTACTGGCCCATCCTACTTGTACATCATGACACCTATGTAAACAAACATTGAGGACAGGCTCAGTTACAATGAATGGAAGTATACATGAGTTGTCCTATTCAAGAGTTGATATAGGTAATAGGTCAGATCTTAAACTATCTTCAAACGAACATTGAAACATGAAGTGAAACATGTTTTCTTAGTAGATGTTTGAATGATTGTTTTATAGTTGAATTTTTATACCCTTTCTTTTCACAACTGCTATGAACTATGAACTTCATAACAGCACCAACTGATACCACTACAAGTTATATCCAAACTAGGTGCAATACACAATACATAGGTAGCATATTCAATGGTGAAAGTAAACCTGTAGCTAAGCATGTTACCAGATGCAGTCCAACCTGCACAAGCCCTATGGCACATACAACACAAAACAACACCATGAGAGAGAGAGAGAGAGAGTCTTTATTTCCTCCAGACGATCATCCTGAAACCCAAACCTATTATATACATGTCTACCTATGTATCTGTAGCATCTGCAGAAATGATGGGGGAATAATGGATGATGTAATATGCACTTAGACCCTATGCCTACCAGATACAGTCCATAGTCATCAGCTATGCATTATGTACTTATGCCTACTTATGTATATGTAGCATCTACAGAGAAGTAATGGATAATGTCCTACTGACAGCCCTATGGCTACCTGATGTAGTTGAACCTGTCATTATTATCTATGTACCTATGCCCACTTATGTGTACAGTAGCGTCTACAAATAAATAATAGATAATGTAAAACTGACTTAGGGCCCTGTGGCTACCCTGTGTAGTTGAATCTGTCCTTATTATCTATGTACTATGTACCTCTCATACAGAGACTGGTGGAAGGATAAAACAACATTCACTCACATACAGAGACTGGTGGAAGGATTGTACAAAATTCATTCTCATACAGAGAGACTGGTGGATAGATTAGACAAAAATTCATTCACATACAGAGACTGGTGGAAGGATAAGACAACATTCAACTTTCATACAGAGACTGCTGGAAGGATTAGACAACATTCACTCTCATACAGAGACTGGTGGAAGGATTGGACAACATTCACTCTCATACAGAGACTGGTGGAAGGATTGGACAACGTTCACTCTCATACAGAGACTTGTGGAAGGATAAAACAACATTCACTCTCATACAGAGACTGGTGGAAGGATTAGACAACGTTTAATCCCACAAAGACTGGTGGAAGGATTGGACACCTTTCACTCTCATATAGATACTGGTGGAAGGATTCGACAACATTCACTCTCATACACAGAGACTGGTGGAAGGATAAAGACAACATCCACTCTCTGGTGGAAGGATTGTACAACATTCATTCTCATACAGAGACTGGTGGAAGGATTGTACAAAATTCATTCTCATACAGAGACTGGTGAAAGGATAAGACAACATTCACTTCTCATACAGAGACTGGTGGAAGGATTAGACAACATTCACTCTCATACAGAGACTGGTGGAAAGGATTGGACAGACATACTGAGAGACTCTGTGGAAGGATAAAACAACATTCATACAGAGACTGGTGGAAGGATTAGACAACATTCACAAAGAGACTCACCTTTCACTACAGAGACTGGTGGAAGGATTGGACAACGTTCACTCTCATACAGAGAGCTTGTGGAAGGATAAGACAACATTCACTCTCATACAGAGACTGGTGGAAGGATTGGACAAAATTCATTCTCATACAGAGACTGGTAGAAGGATTGATAACATTCACTCTCATACAGAGACTGGTGGAAGGATTGGACATCATTCACTCTGATATAGAGACTGGTGGAAGGATTAGACAACATTCACTCTCACCTCACAGAGACTGGTGGAAGGATAAAACAACATTGACTCTCATACAGAGAGACTGGTGGAAGGATAAAACAACATTCACTCACATACAGAGACTGGTGGAAGGATTGGACAAAAATCCATTCTCATACAGAGACTGGTGGATAGGATTAGACAAAATTCATTCACATACAGAGACTGGTGGAAGGATAAGACAACATTCACTTTTCATACAGAGACTGCTGGAAGGATTAGACAACATTCACTCTCATACAGAGACTGGTGGAAGGATTGGACAACATTCACTCTCATACAGAGACTGGTGGAAGGATTGGACAACATTCACTCTCATACAGAGACTGGTGGAAGGATAAAAACAACATTCACTCTCATATAGAGAATGGTGGAAGGATTGGACAACAATCACTCTCATACAGAGACTGGTGGAAGGTTTGGACAAACTTCATTTTCATACAGACACTGGTGGAAGGATTAGACAACATTCACTCTCATACAGAGACTGGTGGAAGGATTAGACAAAATTCACTCCTTCTCATACAGAGACTGGTGGAAGGATTGTACAAAATTCATTCGCATACAGAGACTGGTGGATAGATTGGACAACATTCACTCTCATACAGAGAATGGTGGAAGGATAAAACAACATTCACTCTCATACAGAGACTGGTGGAAGAATAAAACAACATTCACTCTCATACAGAGACTGCTGGAAGGATAAAACAACATTCACTCTCATTTAGAGAATGGTGGAAGGATTGGACAACATTTACTCTCATACAGAGACTGGTGGAAGGATTGGACAAACTTCATTTCATCATACAGAGACTGGTGGAAGGATAAGACAACATTTAATCTCACAGAGACTGACAGAAGGATTGGACAACTTTCACCTCATATAGAGACTAGTGGAAGGATAAGACAACATTCACTCTCATACAGAGACTGGTGGAAGGATTGGACAACGTTCACTCTCATACAGAGACTCGTGGAAGGATTAGACACATCATTCATTCTCATACAGAGACTGGTGGAAGGATTGGACAAAACTCATTCTCATACAGAGACTGGTGAAGGATAAGACAACATTCACCTCATACAGAGACTGGTGGAAGGGTTGGACAACATTCAGCCTCATACAGAGACTGGTGGAAGGATTAGACAACATTCACTCTCATACAGAGACTGGTGGAAGGATTGGGACAACATTCACTCTCACACAGAGACTGGTGGAAGGATTAAGACAACATTCACTCTCATACAGAGACTGGTGGAAGGATTAGGCAACATTCACTCTCATACAGAGACTGGTGGAAGGATTGGACAAAATTCACTCTCATACAGAGACTGGTGGAAGGATTGGACAGCATTCACTCTCATACAGAGACTGGTGGAAGGATAAGACAACATTCATTTCATACAGAGACTGGTGGAAGGATTGGACAAAATTCACATCTCACACAGAGACTGGTGGAAGGATTGGACAACATTCACTCTCATAGAGACTGGTGGAAGGATTGACAACATTCACTCTCATACAGAGACTGGTGGAAGGATTGAGACAACATTCACTCTCTCACAGAGACTGGTGGAAGGATTAGACATCATTCACTCTTCATACAGAGACTGGTGGAAGGATAAGACAACATTCACTTTCATACAGAGACTGGTGGAAGGATTGGACAACATTCACTCTCATACAGAGACAGGTGGAAGGATTGGACAACATTCACTCTCCATACAGAGACTGGTGGAAGCATTAGACAAAATTCACTCTCATACAGAGACTGGTGGAAGGATAAGACAACATTCACTCATACAGAGAATGGTGGAAGGATCAAACAACATTCAGCCTCATACGGAGACTGGTGGAAGGATAAGACAACATTCACTCATCATACAGAGACTAGTGGAAGGATTAGACAACATTCACTCTCATACAGAGACTGGTGGAAGGATAAAACAACATTCACTCTCATACAGAGACTGGTGGAAGGATAAAACAACATTCACTCTCACAGAGACTGGTGGAAGGATTAGACAACATTCACTCTCATACAGAGACTGTTGGAAGGATTAGGACAACATTCACTCTCATACAGAGACTGGTGGAAGGATTGGACAACATTCACTCTACAGAGACTGGTGGAAGGATTGGACAACATTCACCTCCTCATATGGAGACTGGTGGAAGGATAATACAACATTCACTCTCACACAGAGACTGGTAGGAAGGATTGGACAACATTCAATCTCATACAGAGACTGGTGGAAGGATTAGGGCAACATTCACTCACAGAGACTGGTGGAAGGATTGGACAACATTCACTCTCTCATACAGAGACTGGTGGAAGGATTGGACAACATTCACTCTCATACAGAGACTGGTGGAAGGATTGGACAAATTCACTCCTCATACAGAGACTGGTGGAAGGATACAACATTCACTGGTACAGAGACTGGTGGAAGGATAAGACAACATTCACTTCTCATACAGAGACTGGTGGAAGGATAAGACAACATTCACTCTCATACAGAGACTGGTGGAAGGATTGGACAACATTCATTCTCATACAGAGACTGGTGGAAGGATAAGACAACATTCACTCCATACAGAGACTGTTGGAAGCATTAGACAACATTCACTCTCATACAGAGACTGGGTGAAGGATAAGACAACATTTACTCTCATACAGAGACTAGTGGAAGGATTGAACATCATTCACTCTAATATAGAGACTGGTGGAAGGATAAGACAACATTCATTCTCATACAGAGACTGGTGGAAGGATTGGACAACATTCACTCTCATACAGAGACTCGTGGAAGGATTAGACATCATTCACTTTCATGGAGAGACTGGTGGAAGGATAAGACAACATTCACTCTCATACAGAGACTGGTGGAAGGATTGGACAACATTCACTCTCATACAGAGACTGGTGGAAGGATAAAACAACATTCACTCTCACACAGAGACTGGTGGAAGGATTAGACAACATTCACTCTCATACAGAGACTTGTGGAAGGATAAAACAACATTCACTCTCATACAGAGACTGGTGGAAGGATTGGACAACGTTCACTCTCATACAGAGACTTGTGGAAGGATAAAACAACATTCACTCTCACACAGAGACTGGTGGAAGGATTAGACAACATTTAATTCATACAGAGACTGGTGGAAGGATTGGACAACATTCACTCTCATACAGAGACTGGTGGAAGGATTCGACAACATTCACTCTCATACAGAGACTGGTGGAAGGATTAGGACAACATTCACTCTCATACAGAGACTGGGAAGAGATGGAAGGATTGAGGCAACATTCACTCTCATACAGAGACTGGTGGAAGGATTGGACAACATTCACTCTCATACAGAGACTGGTGGAAGATTGGAGGATTAGACTGGTGGAAGGATTGGACAACATTCACTCTCATACAGAGACTGGTGGAAGGATTAGGACAACATTCACTTCTCATACAGAGACTGGTGGAAGGATTAGGACAAAAATTCACTCTCATACAGAGACTGGTGGAAGGATTAGACAACATTCACTCTCATACAGAGACTGGTGGAAGGATTGGACAACATTCACTCTCATACAGAGACTGGTGGAAGGATTGGACAACATTCACTCTCATACAGAGACTGGTGGAAGGATAATACAACATTCACTCTCACACAGAGACTGGTGGAAGGATTAGACAACATTCACTCTCATACAGAGACTGGTGGAAGGATTAGGCAACATTCACTCTCATACAGAGACTGGTGGAAGGATTGGACAAAATTCATTCTCATACACAGACTGGTGGAAGGATTGGAGAGCATTAACTCTCATACAGAGACTGGTGGAAGGATTGGACAAACTTCATTTTCATACAGAGACTGGTGGAAGGATAAGACAACATTTAATCTTACAGAGTCTGGCGGAAGGATTGGTAAACTTTCACTCTCATATAGAGACTGGTGGAAGGATAAGACAACATTCACTTTCATGTAGAGACTGGTGGAAGGATAAGACAACATTCACTTTCATACAGAGACTGGTGGAAGGATTGGACAACATTCATTCTCATACAGAGACAGGTGGAAGGATTGGACAACATTCACTTCCATACAGAGACTGTTGGAAGCATTAGACAAAATTCACTCTCATACAGAGACTGGGTGAAGGATAAGACAACATTTACTCTCATACAGAGACTAGTGGAAGGATTGAACATCATTCACTCTAATATAGAGACTGGTGGAAGGATAAGACAACATTCATTCTCATACAGAGACTGGTGGAAGGATTGGACAACATTCACTCTCATACAGAGACTCGTGGAAGGATTAGACATCATTCACTTTCATAGAGAGACTGGTGGAAGGATAAGACAACATTCACTCTCATACAGAGACTGGTGGAAGGATTGGACAACATTCACTCTCATACAGAGACTGGTGGAAGGATAATACAACATTCACTCTCACACAGAGACTGGTGGAAGGATTAGACAACATTCACTCTCATACAGAGACTGGTGGAAGGATTAGGCAACTTTCACTTTCATACAGAGACTGGTGGAAGGATGTTCAACATTCACCTCATACAGAGACTGGTTTGTACAAAATTCACTCTCATACACAGAGACTGGTGGAAGGATTAGACAAAATTCATTCTCATACAGAGACTGGTGGAAGGATAAGACAACATTCACTCTCATACAGAGACTGGTGGAAGGATTAGACAACATTCACTCTCATACAGAGACTGGTGGAAGGATTGGACAACATTCACCTCATACAGAGACTGGTGGAAGGATTGGACAACATTCACTCTCACAGAGACTTGTGGAAGGATTGGACAACATTCACTCTCACACAGAGACTGGTGGAAGGATTAGACAACATTCAATTCCACAAGAGACTGGTGGAAGGATTGGACACCATTCACTCTCATATAGAGACTGGTGGAAGGATTAGACAACATTCACTCTCATACAGAGACTGGTGGAAGGATAAGACAACATTCACTCTCATACAGAGACTGGTGGAAGGATTGTACAAAAATTCATTCTCATACAGAGACTGGTGGAAGGATTGGACAACATTCACCATTCACATACAGAGACTGGTGGAAGGATTGGACAACATTCACTCTCATACAGAGACTGGTGGAAGGATTAGACAACATTCACTCTCATACAGAGACTGGTGGAAGGATTAGGACAACATTCACTCTCATACAGAGACTGGTGGAAGGATTGGACAACATTCACTCTCATACAGAGACTGGTGGAAGGATTAGACAACATTAACTCTCACAGAGACTGGTGGAAGGATTGGACAACTTTCACTCTCATATAGAGACTGGTGGAAGGATTGGACAACATTCACTCTCATACAGAGACTGGTGGAAGGATTGGACAAAATTCACTCTCATACACAGAGACTGGTGGAAGGATAAGACAACATTCACTCTCATCACAGAGACTGGTGGAAGGATTGGACAACATTCACTCTCATACAGAGACTGGTGGAAGGATTAGACAACATTCACTCTCATACAGAGACTGGTGGAAGGATTGGACAACATTCACTCTCATACAGAGACTGGTGGAAGGATTAGACATCATTCACTCTCATATAGAGACTGGTGGAAGGATAAGACAACATTCACTCTCATGCACAGAGACTGGTGGAAGGATTGGACAACATTCACTCTCATACAGAGACTGGTGGAAGGATTGGACAACATTCACTCTCATACAGAGACTGGTGGAAGGATTAGACAACATTCACTCTCATACAGAGACTGGTGGAAGGATTAGACAACATTCACTCTCATACAGAGACTGGTGGATAGGATTGGACAACATTCACTCTCATACAGAGACTGGTGGAAGGATTGGACAACATTCACTCCTCTCATACAGAGACTGGTGGAAGGATTAGATTAGATTCACTCATTCAGAGACTGTGGAAGGATTAAGACAACACTCTCATACAGAGACTGGTGGAAGGATTGGACAACATTCACTCTCACACAGAGACTGGTGGAAGGATTATACAACATTCACTCTCATACAGAGACTGGTGGAAGGATTGGACAACATTCACTCTCATACAGAGACTGGTGGAAGGATTGGACAACATTCACTCTCATACAGAGACTGGTGGAAGGATAAGACAACATTCACTCTCATACAGAGACTGGTGGATAGATTGGACAAAACTCATTCACATACAGAGACTGGTGGAAGGATAAGACAACATTCACCTTCATACAGAGACTGTTGGAAGGATTAGACAACATTCACTCTCATACAGAGACTGGTGGAAGGATTGGACAAAATTCACTCTCATACACAGAGACTGGTGGAAGGATTGGACAACATTCACTCTCATACAGAGACTGGTGGAAGGATTAAGACAACATTCACTCCCTCATACAGAGACTGGTGGAAGGATTGACAACATTCACTCTCATACAGAGACTGGTGGAAGGATTAGGACACAACATTCACTCTCATACAGAGACTGGTGGAAGGATTGGACAACATTCACTCTCACACAGAGACTGGTGGAAGGATTAGACAACATTCACTCTCACACAGAGACTGGTGGAAGGATTAGACAACATTCACTCTCATACAGAGACTGGTGGAAGGATAAAACAACATTCACTCACATACAGAGACTGGTGGAAGGATTGTACAAAATTCATTCTCATACAGAGACTGGTGGATAGATTGGACAAAATTCATTCACATACAGAGACTGGTGGAAGGATAAGACAACATTCACTTTCATACAGAGACTGCTGGAAGGATTAGACAACATTCACTCTCATACAGAGACTGGTGGAAGGATTGGACAACATTCACTCTCATACAGAGACTTGTGGAAGGATTGGACAACGTTCACTCTCATACAGAGACTTGTGGAAGGATAAAACAACATTCACTCTCATACAGAGACTGGAGGAAGGATTAGACAACGTTTAATCTCACAAAGACTGGTGGAAGGATTGGACACCTTTCACTCTCATATAGAGACTGGTGGAAGGATTGGACAACGTTCACTCTCATACAGAGACTTGTGGAAGGATAAAACAACATTCACTCTTATACAGAGACTGGTGGAAGGATAAGACAACATTCACTCTCATACAGAGACTGGTGGAAGGATTGGACAAAATTCATTCTCATACAGAGACTGGTGGAAGGATTGGATAACATTCACTCTCATACAGAGACTGGTGGAAGGATTAGACCACATTCACACTCATACAGAGACTGGTGGAAGGATTGGACATCATTCACTCTGATATAGAGACTGGTGGAAGGATTAGACAACATTCATTCTCATACAGAGACTGGTGGAAGGATTGGACAACATTCACTCTCATACAGAGACTCGTGGAAGGATTAGACATCATTCACTTTCATGTAGAGACTGGTGGAAGGATAAGACAACATTCACTTTCATACAGAGACTGGTGGAAGGATTGGACAACATTCATTCTCATACACAGACTGGTGGAAGGATTGGACAGCATTCACTCTCATACAGAGACTGGTGGAAGGATTAGAGAACATTCACTCTCACACAGAGACTGGTGGAAGGATTAGACAACATCTACTCTCATACAGAGACTGGTGGAAGGATTATTCAACATTCACTCTCATACAGAGACTGGTGGAAGGATTGGACAAAATTCATTCTCATACACAGACTGGTGGAAGGTTTGGATAACATTAACTCTCATACAGAGACTGGTGGAAGGATTGGACAAACTTCATTTTCATACAGAGACTGGTGGAAGGATTGGACAACATTCACTCTCATACAGAGACTCGTGGAAGGATTAGACATCATTCACTTTCATGTATAGACTGGTGGAAGGATAAGAAAACATTCACTTTCATACAAAGGCTGGTGGAAGGATAAGAAAACATTCACTTTCATACAAAGGCTGGTGGAAGGATTGGACAACATTCACTCTCATACAGAGACTGGTGGAAGGATTGGACAACATTCACTCTCATACAGAGACTGGTGGAAGGATTAGACAACATTCAGCCTCATACAGAGACTGGTGGAAGGATAAGACAACATTCACTCTCATACAGAGACTGGTGGAAGGATTAGACAACATTCACTCTCATACAGAGACTGGTGGAAGGATTGGACAACATTCACTCTCATACAGAGACTGGTGGAAGGATTAGACAACATTCACTCTCATACAGAGACTGGTGGAAGGATTGGACAAATCACTCTCATACAGAGACAACTTTCACTTCACTCTCATACAGAGACTGGTGGAAGGATAAAACAACATTCACTCACATACAGAGACTGGTGGAAGGATTGGACAACATTCACTCTCATACAGAGACTGGTGGATAGATTAGGACAAAATTCATTCTCATACAGAGACTGGTGGAAGGATTAGACAACATTCACTTCACTCATACAGAGACTGGTGGAAGGATTAGACAACATTCACTCTCATACAGAGACTGGTGGAAGGATTGGACAACATTCACTCTCATACAGAGACTGGTGGAAGGATTGGACAACGTTCACTCATACAGAGACTGGTGGAAGGATTGGACAACATTCACTCTCATACAGAGACTGGTGGAAGGATTGGACAACATTCACTCTCATACAGAGACTGGTGGAAGGATAAAACAACATTCACTCTCATACAGAGACTGGTGGAAGGATAAGACAACATTCACTCTCATACAGAGACTGGTGGAAGGATTGGACAAAATTCATTCTCATACAGAGACTGGTGGAAGGATTGGATAACATTCACTCTCATACAGAGACTGGTGGAAGGATTAGACCACATTCACACTCATACAGAGACTGGTGGAAGGATTGGACATCATTCACTCTGATATAGAGACTGGTGGAAGGATTAGACAACATTCACTCTCATACAGAGACTGGTGGAAGGATTGGACAACATTCACTCTCATATAGAGACTGGTGGAAGGATTGGACAACATTCACTCTCATACAGAGACTGGTGGAAGGTTTGACAAAATTCACTCTCATACAGAGACTGGTGGAAGGATAAGACAACATTCACTCTCATACAGAGAATGGTAGATTAGGATCAAACAACATTCAGCCTCATACAGAGACTGGTGGAAGGATAAGACAACATTCACTCTCATACAGAGACTGGTGGAAGGATTAGACAACATTCACTCTCATACAGAGACTGGTGGAAGGATAAGACAACATTCACTCTCATACAGAGACTGGTGGAAGGATTAGACAACATTCACTCTCATACAGAGACTGGTGGAAGGATTAGACAACATTCACTCTCATACAGAGACTGGTGGAAGGATTGGACAACATTCACTCTCATACAGAGACTGGTGGAAGGATTGGACAACGTTCACTCTCATACAGAGACTTGTGGAAGGATAAAACAACATTCACTTTCACACAGAGACTGGTGGAAGGATTAGACAACATTCATCTCATACAGAGACTGGTGGAAGGATTAGACAACATTCACTCTCATACAGAGACTGGTGGAAGGATTAAGACAACATTCACTCTCATACAGAGACTGGTGGAAGGATTAGGACAACATTCACTCTCATACAGAGACTGGTGGAAGGATTGGACAACATTCACTCTGATCACAGAGACTGGTGGAAGGATTGGACACAGAGACTGGTGGAAGGATTGGACAACATTCACTCTCATACAGAGACTGGTGGAAGGATAAGACAACATTCACTCTCATACAGAGACTGGTGGAAGGATTAGACAACATTCACTCTCATACAGAGACTGGTGGAAGGATTGGACAACATTCACTCTCATACAGAGACTGGTGGAAGGATAAAACAACATTCACTCTCATACAGAGACTGGTGGAAGGATTAGACAACATTCACTCTCATACAGAGACTGGTGGAAGGATTGGACAACATTCACATTCATACAGAGACTGGTGGAAGGATTAGACAACATTCACTCTCATACAGAGACTGGTGGAAGGATTGGACAACATTCACTCTCATACAGAGACTGGTGGAAGGATTAGACAACATTCACTCTCATACAGAGACTGGTGGAAGGATTGGACAACATTCACTCTCATACAGAGACTGGTGGAAGGATTGGACAACATTCACTCTCATACAGAGACTGGTGGAAGGATTGGACAACATTCACTCTCATACAGAGACTGGTGGAAGGATTGGACAACATTCACTCTCATACAGAGACTGGTGGAAGGATAAGACAACATTCACTCTCATACAGAGACTGGTGGAAGGATTGGACAACATTCACTCTCATACAGAGACTGGTGGAAGGATTAGACAACATTCACTTCATATACAGAGACTGGTGGAAGGATAAGACAACATTCACTTTCATACAGAGACTGGTGGAAGGATTGGACAACATTCACTCTCATACAGAGACTGGTGGAAGGATTGGACAACATTCACTCTCATACAGAGACTGGTGGAAGGATTAGGACAACATTCACTCACAGAGACTGAGAGGATAAGACACTCTCATACATTGGTGGACATTGACAACATTCACATCACAGAGACTGGTGGAAGGATTGGACAACATTCACTCTCATACAGAGACTGGTGGAAGGATTAGACAACATTCACTCTCTCATACAGAGACTGGTGGAAGGATTGGACAACATTCACTCTCATACAGAGACTGGTGGAAGGATTGGACAACATTCACTCTCATACAGAGACTGGTGGAAGGATTAGGACAACATTCACTCTCATACAGAGACTGGTGGAAGGATTAGACAACATTCACTCTCATACAGAGACTGGTGGAAGGATTGGACAACATTCACTCTCATACAGAGACTGGTGGAAGGATTAGACAACATTCACTCTCATACAGAGACTGGTGGAAGGATTAGACAACATTCACACTCATACAGAGACTGGTGGAAGGATTGGACAACATTCACTCTCATACAGAGACTGGTGGAAGGATTGGACAACATTCACTCTCATACAGAGACTGGTGGAAGGATTGACAACATTCACTCTCATACAGAGACTGGTGGAAGGATTAGACAACATTCACTCTCATACAGAGACTGGTGGAAGGATTAGACAACATTCACTCTCATACAGAGACTGGTGGAAGGATTGGACAACATTCACTCTCATACAGAGACTGGTGGAAGGATTGACAACATTCACTCTCATACAGAGACTGGTGGAAGGATTGGACAAACTTCACTCTCATACAGAGACTGGTGGAAGGATTGGACAACATTCACTCTCATACAGAGACTGGTGGAAGGACAAACATTCAGACAAGATTGGAAGGATAAGGACAACATTCACTCTCATACAGAGACTGGTGGAAGGATTAGACAACATTCACTCTCATACAGAGACTGGTGGAAGGATTGGACAACATTCACTCATACAGAGACTGGTGGAAGGATTGGACAACATTCACTCTCATACAGAGACTGGTGGAAGGATTGGACAACATTCACTCTCATACAGAGACTGGTGGAAGGATTGGACAACATTCACTCTCATACAGAGACTGGTGGAAGGATTGGACAACATTCACTCTCATACAGAGACTGGTGGAAGGATTGGACAACATTCACTCTCATACAGAGACTGGTGGAAGGATTGGACAACATTCACTCTCATACAGAGACTGGTGGAAGGATTAGACAACATTCACTCTCATACAGAGACTGGTGGAAGGATTGGACAACATTCACTCTCATACAGAGACTGGTGGAAGGATTGGACAACATTCACTCTCATACAGAGACTGGTGGAAGGATTGGACAACATTCACTCTCATACAGAGACTGGTGGAAGGATTAGACAACATTCATTCTCATACAGAGACTGGTGGAAGGATTGGACAACATTCACTCTCATACAGAGACTGGTGGAAGGATTAGACAAAATTCACTCTCATACAGAGACTGGTGGAAGGATAAGACAACATTCACTCTCATACAGAGACTGGTGGAAGGATCAAACAACATTCACTCTCATACAGAGACTGGTGGAAGGATAAGACAACATTCACTCTCACACAGAGACTGGTGGAAGGATTAGACAACATTCACTCTCATACAGAGACTGGTGGAAGGATTAGACAACATTCACTCTCATACAGAGACTGGTGGAAGGATTAGACAACATTCACTCTCATACAGAGACTGGTGGAAGGATTGGACAACATTCACTCTCATACAGAGACTGGTGGAAGGATTGGACAACATTCACTCTCATACAGAGACTGGTGGAAGGATTGGACAACATTCACTCTCACACACAGAGACTGGTGGAAGGATTGACAACATTCACTCTCATACAGAGACTGGTGGAAGGATTAGACAACATTCACTCTCATACAGAGACTGGTGGAAGGATTAGACAACATTCACTCTCATACAGAGACTGGTGGAAGGATTGGACAACATTCACTCTCATACAGAGACTGGTGGAAGGATTAGACAACATTCACTCTCATACAGAGACTGGTGGAAGGATTAGACAACATTCACTCTCATACAGAGACTGGTGGAAGGATTAGACAACATTCACTCTCATACAGAGACTGGTGGAAGGATTGGACAACATTCACTCTCATACAGAGACTGGTGGAAGGATTGACAACATTCACTCTCATACAGAGACTGGTGGAAGGATTGGACAACATTCACTCTCATACAGAGACTGGTGGAAGGATTAGACAACATTCACTCTCATACAGAGACTGGTGGAAGGATTGGACAACATTCACTCTCATACAGAGACTGGTGGAAGGATTGGACAACATTCACTCTCATACAGAGACTGGTGGAAGGATTGGACAACATTCACAACATCATACAGAGACTGGTGGAAGGATTGACAACATTCACTCTCATACAGAGACTGGTGGAAGGATTGGACAACATTCACTCTCATACAGAGACTGGTGGAAGGATTGGACAACATTCACTCTCATACAGAGACTGGTGGAAGGATTGACAACATTCACTCTCACACAGACTGGTGGAAGGATTAGACAACATTCACTCTCATACAGAGACTGGTGGAAGGATTGGACAACATTCACTCTCATACAGAGACTGGTGGAAGGATTGGACAACATTCACTCTCATACAGAGACTGGTGGAAGGATTAGACAACATTCACTCTCATACAGAGACTGGTGGAAGGATTGGACAACATTCACTCTCATACAGAGACTGGTGGAAGGATTAGACAACATTCACTCTCATACAGAGACTGGTGGAAGGATTGACAACATTCACTCTCATACAGAGACTGGTGGAAGGATTGGACAACATTCACTCTCACACAGAGACTGGTGGAAGGATTGACAACATTCACTCTCATACAGAGACTGGTGGAAGGATTAGACAACATTCACTCTCATACAGAGACTGGTGGAAGGATTGGACAACATTCACTCTCATACAGAGACTGGTGGAAGGATTGGACAACATTCACTCTCATACAGAGACTGGTGGAAGGATTAGACAACATTCACTCTCATACAGAGACTGGTGGAAGGATTAGGACAACATTCACTCTCATACAGAGACTGAGACTGTGGAAGGATTAGACAACATTCACTCTCATACAGAGACTGGTGGAAGGATTGGACAACATTCACTCTCATACAGAGACTGGTGGAAGGATTGGACAACATTCACTCTCATACAGAGACTGGTGGAAGGATTAGACAACATTCACTCTCATACAGAGACTGGTGGAAGGATTGGACAACATTCACTCTCATACAGAGACTGGTGGAAGGATTAGACAACATTCACTCATACAGAGACTGGTGGAAGGATTGGACAACATTCATTCTCATACAGAGACTGGTGGAAGGATTGGACAACATTCACTCTCATACAGAGACTGGTGGAAGGATTGGACAACATTCACTCTCATACAGAGACTGGTGGAAGGATTGGACAACATTCACTCTCATACAGAGACTGGTGGAAGGAAGGATTGGACAACATTCACTCTCATACAGAGACTGGTGGAAGGATTGGACAACATTCACACTCACACAGAGACTGGTGGAAGGATTGGACAACATTTCACTCTCACAGAGACTGGTGGAAGGATTGGACACCATTCACTCTCATACAGAGACTGGTGGAAGGATTAGACAACATTCACTCTCATACAGAGACTGGTGGAAGGATTGGACAACATTCACTCTCATACAGAGACTGGTGGAAGGATTGGACAACATTCACTCTCACACAGAGACTGGTGGAAGGATTAAACAACATTCACTCTCATACAGAGACTGTTGGAAGGATTAGACAACATTCACTCTCATACAGAGACTGGTGGAAGGATTGGACAACATTCACTCTCATACAGAGACTGGTGGAAGGATTAGACAACATTCACTCTCATACAGAGACTGGTGGAAGGATTGACAACATTCACTCTCATACAGAGACTGGTGGAAGGATTAGACAACATTCACTCTCATACAGAGACTGGTGGAAGGATTGGACAACATTCACTCTCATACAGAGACTGGTGGAAGGATTGGACAACATTCACTCTCATACAGAGACTGGTGGAAGGATTAGAAAACATTCACACTCACACAGAGACTGGTGGAAGGATTAGACAACATTCACTTTCATACAGAGACTGGTGGAAGGATTAGGACAACATTCATTCTCATACAGAGACTGGTGGAAGGATTGGACAACATTCACTCTCATACAGAGACTGGTGGAAGGATTGGACAACATTCACTCTCATACAGAGACTGGTGGAAGGATTAGGCAACATTCACTCTCATACAGAGACTGGTGGAAGGATTGGACAACATTCATTCTCATACACAGACTGGTGGAAGGATTGGACAACATTCACTCTCATATACAGAGACTGGTGGAAGGATTAGACAACATTCACTCTCATACAGAGACTGGTGGAAGGATAAGACAACATTCACTCTCATACAGAGACTGGTGGAAGGATTAGACAACATTCACTCTCATACAGAGACTGGTGGAAGGATTGGACAACATTCATTCTCATACAGAGACTGGTGGAAGGATTGGACAACATTCACTCTCATACAGAGACTGGTGGAAGGATTGGACAACATTCACTCTCATACAGAGACTGGTGGAAGGATTAGACAACATTCACTCTCATACAGAGACTGGTGGAAGGATTGACAACATTCACTCTCATACAGAGACTGGTGGAAGGATTTGACAAACATTCATTCTCATACAGAGACTGGTGGAAGGATAAGACAACATTCAATCTCACAGAGACTGGTGGAAGGATTGGACAACATTCACTCTCATACAGAGACTGGTTGAAGAATAAGACAACATTCACTCTCATCATACAGAGACTGGTGGAAGGATTAGACAACATTCACTCTCATACAGAGACTGGTGGAAGGATTAGACAACATTCACTCTCATACAGAGACTGGTGGAAGGATTAGACAACATTCACTCTCATACAGAGACTGGTGGAAGGATTGGACAACATTCACTCTCATACAGAGACTGGTGGAAGGATTGGACAACATTCACTCTCATACAGAGACTGGTGGAAGGATTTGACAAAATTCATTCTCATACAGAGACTGGTGGAAGGATTGGACAACATTCACTCTCATACAGAGACTGGTGGAAGGATTGGACAACATTCACTCTTCATACAGAGACTGGTGGAAGGATTGGACAACATTCACTCTCATACAGAGACTGGTGGAAGGATTGGACAACATTCACTCTCATACAGAGACTGGTGGAAGGATTAGACAACATTCACTCTCATACAGAGACTGGTGGAAGGATTAGACAACGTTTAATCTCACAAAGACTGGTGGAAGGATTGGACACATTTCACTCTCATATAGAAACTGGTGGAAGGATTGGACAACATTCACTCTCATACAGAGACTGGTGGAGGGATTTGTCAAACTTCATTCTCATACAGAGACTGGTGGAAGGATAAGAAAACATTTAATCTCACAGAGACTGGTGGAAGGATTGGACACCTTTCACTTTCATACAGAGACTATTTGAAGAATAAGACAACATTCACTCTCATACAGAGACTGGTGGAAGGATAAGACAACATTCACTTTGATGCAGAGACTGGTGGGAGGATTAAACAACATTCACTCTCATACATAGACTGTTGTAAGGATTAGACAACATTCACTCTCATACAGACACTGGTTGAAGGATTGGACAAAATTTAATCTCATACAGAGACTGGTCAAAGGATAAGACAACATTCACTTTCATACAGAGACTGGTGGGATGATTAGACAACATTCACTCTCATACAGAGACTGGTGGAAGGATTAGACAACGTTTAATCTCACAAAGACTGGTGGAAGGATTGGACACCTTTCAATCTCATACAGAGACTGGTTGAAGGGTTCGACAACATTCACTCTCATACTGAGACTGGTTGAAGGATTGGACAAACTTCATTCTCATACAGAGACTGGTGGAAGGGTTTGGACAACATTCACTCTCATACAGAGACTGGTGGAAGGATAAGACAACATTCTCTCTCATACAGAGACTGTTGGAAGGATTAGACGACATTCACTCTCATACAGACACTGGTGGAAGCATTAGACAACATTCACTCTCATACAGAGACTGGTGGAAGGATTAGACAACGTTTAATCTCACAAAGACTGGTGGAAGGATTGGACACCTTTCACTCTCATATAGAAACTGGTGGAAGGATTAGACAACATTCACTCTCATACAGAGACTGGTGGAAGGATTAGACCACATTCACACTCATACAGAGACTGGTGGAAGGATTGGACATCATTCACTCTGATATAGAGACTGGTGGAAGGATTAGACAACATTCACTCTCATACAGAGACTGGTGGAAGGATAAAACAACATTCACTCTCATATAGAGAATGGTGGAAGGATTGGACAACAATCACTCTCATACAGAGACTGGTGGAAGCTTTGGACAAACTTCATTTTCATACAGAGACTGGTGGAAGGATTGGACAACATTCACTCTCATACAGAGACTGGTGGAAGGATTAGACAAAATTCACTCACATACAGAGACTGGTGGAAGGATAAGACAACATCCACTCTCATACAGAGACTGGTGGAAGGATTGTACAAAATTCATTCGCATACAGAGACTGGTGGATAGATTGGACAACATTCACTCTCATACAGAGAATGGTGGAAGGATAAAACAACATTCACTCTCATACAGAGACTGTTGGAAGAATAAGACAACATTCACTCTCATACAGAGACTGCTGGAAGGATAAAACAACATTCACTCTCATTTAGAGACTGGTGGAAGGATTGGACAACAGTTACTCTCATACAGAGACTGGTGGAAGGATTGGACAAACTTCATTTTCATACAGAGACTGGTGGAAGGATAAGACAACATTTAATCTCATACACAGAGACTGACAGAAGGATTGGACAACTTTCACTCTCATATAGAGACTAGTGGAAGGATAAGACAACATTCATTCTCATACAGAGACTGGTGGAAGGATTGGACAACATTCACTTCTCATACAGAGACTGGTGGAAGGATTAGACAACATTCATTCTCATACAGAGACAGGTGGAAGGATTGACAACATTCACATTCAACATTCACATACAGAGACTGTTGGAAGCATTAGACAAAATTCACTCTCATACAGAGACTGGTTGAAGGATAAGACAACATTCACTCTCATACAGAGAATGGTAGAAGGATCAAACAACATTCAGCCATCATCACAGAGACTGGTGGAAGGATAAGTCAACATTCACTCTCATACAGAGACTAGTGGGAAGGATTAGACAACATTCACTCTCATACAGAGACTGGTGGAAGGATTGACAACATTCACTCTCATACAGAGACTGGTGGAAGGATTAGACAACATTCACTCTCATACAGAGACTGGTGGAAGGATTGGACAACATTCACTCTCATACAGAGACTGGTGGAAGGATTGGACAACATTCACTCTCATACAGAGACTGGTGGAAGGATAATACAACATTCACTCTCACACAGAGACTGGTGGAAGGATTAGACAACATTCAATCTCATACAGAGACTGGTGGAAGGATTAGGCAACATTCACTCTCATACAGAGACTGGTGGAAGGATTGGACAAAATTCATTCTCATACAGAGACTGGTGGAAGGATTGGACAGCATTCACTCTCATACAGAGACTGGTGGAAGGATTAGAGAACATTCACTCTCACACAGAGACTGGTGGAAGGATAAGACAACATTCACTCTCATACAGAGACTAGTGGAAGGATTAGACAACATTCACTCTCATACAGAGACTGGTGGAAGGATTGGACAAAATTCATTCTCATACAGAGACTGGTGGAAGGATTGGACAAAATTCATTCTCATACAGAGACTGGTGGAAGGATTGGACAACATTCACTTTCATACAGAGACTGGTGGAAGGATTAGACAACATTCATTCTCACACAGAGACTGGTGGAAGGATTGGACAAAATTCATTCTCATACAGAGACTAGTGGAAGGATTGGACAACATTCACTCTCATACAGAGACTGGTGGAAGGATTGGACAACGTTTAATCTCACAAAGACTGGTGGAAGGATTGGACACCTATCACTCTCATATAGAGACTGGTGGAAGGATAAGACAACATTCACTCTCATACAGAGACTGGTGGAAGGATTGGACAAAATTCATTCTCATACAGAGACTGGTGGAAGAATTGGACAACATTCACTCTCACACAGGGTCTGGTGGAAGGATTAGACAACATTCACTCTCATACAGAGACTGGTGGAAGGATTGGACAAAATTCATTTTCATACAGAGACTGGTGGAAGGATTGGAAAGCATTCACTCTCATACAGACACTGGTGGATGGATAAGACAACATTCACTCTCATACAGAGACTGGTGGAAGGATTGGACAACATTCACTCTCATACAGAGACTGGTGGAAGGATTAGACAAAATTCACTCACATACAGAGACTGGTGGAAGGATAAGACAACATCCACTCTCATACAGAGACTGGTGGAAGGATTGTACAAAATTCATTCGCATACAGAGACTGGTGGATAGATTGGACAACATTCACTCTCATACAGAGAATGGTGGAAGGATAAAACAACATTCACTCTCATACAGAGACTGTTGGAAGAATAAGACAACATTCACTCTCATACAGAGACTGCTGGAAGGATAAAACAACATTCACTCTCATTTAGAGAATGGTGGAAGGATTGGACAACAGTTACTCTCATACAGAGACTGGTGGAAGGATTGGACAAACTTCATTTTCATACAGAGACTGGTGGAAGGATAAGACAACATTTAATCTCACAGAGACTGACAGAAGGATTGGACAACTTTCACTCTCATATAGAGACTAGTGGAAGGATAAGACAACATTCATTCTCATACAGAGACTGGTGGAAGGATTGGACAACATTCACTCTCATACAGAGACTCGTGGAAGGATTAGACATCATTCATTCTCATACAGAGACAGGTGGAAGGATTGGACAACATTCACTTCCATACAGAGACTGTTGGAAGCATTAGACAAAATTCACTCTCATACAGAGACTGGTTGAAGGATAAGACAACATTCACTCTCATACAGAGAATGGTAGAAGGGTCAAACAACATTCAGCCTCATACAGAGACTGGTGGAAGGATAAGTCAACATTCACTCTCATACAGAGACTAGTGGAAGGATTAGACAACATTCACTCTCATACAGAGACTGGTGGAAGGATATGCAACATTCACTCTCATACAGAGACTAGTGGAAGGATTAGACAACATTCACTCTCATACAGAGACTGGTGGAAGGATTGGACAACATTCACTCTCATACAGAGACTAGTGGAAGGATTAGACAACATTCACTCTCATACAGAGACTGGTGGAAGGATTGGACAAAATTCATTCTGATACAGAGACTGGTGGAAGGATTGGACAAAATTCATTCTCATACAGAGACTGGTGGAAGGATTGGACAACATTCACTTTCATACAGAGACTGGTGGAAGGATTAGACAACATTCATTCTCACACAGAGACTGGTGGAAGGATTGGACAAAATTCATTCTCATACAGAGACTAGTGGAAGGATTGGACAACATTCACTCTCATACAGAGACTGGTGGAAGGATTGGACAACGTTTAATCTCACAAAGACTGGTGGAAGGATTGGACACCTATCACTCTCATATAGAGACTGGTGGAAGGATAAGACAACATTCACTTTCATACAGAGACTGGTGGAAGGATTGGACAAAATTCATTCTCATACAGAGACTGGTGGAAGAATTGGACAACATTCACTCTCACACAGGGTCTGGTGGAAGGATTAGACAACATTCACTCTCATACAGAGACTGGTGGAAGGATTGGACAAAATTCATTTTCATACAGAGACTGGTGGAAGGATTGGAAAGCATTCACTCTCATACAGACACTGGTGGAAGGATAAGACAACATTCACTCTCATACAGAGACTGGTGGAAGGATAAGACAACATTCACTCTCATACAGAGACTGGTGGAAGGATTGGACAAATTCATTCTCATACAGAGACTGGTGGAAGGATTGGACAACATTCACTCTCACACAGAGACTGGTGGAAGCATTGGACAATATTCACTCTCATACAGAGACTGGTGGAAGGATTGGACAACATTCACTCTCATACAGAGACTGGTGGAAGGATTAGACAACATTCATTCTCACACAGAGACTGGTGGAAGGATTGGACAAAATTCATTCTCATACAGAGACTAGTGGAAGGATTGGACAACATTCACTCTCATACAGAGACTGGTGGAAGGATTGGACAACATTTAATCTCACAAAGACTGGTGGAAGGATTGGACACCTATCACTCTCATACAGAGACTGGTGGAAGGATAAGACAACATTCACTCTCATACAGAGACTGGTGGAAGGATTGGACAAAATTCATTCTCATACAGAGACTGGTGGAAGGATTGGACAACATTCACTCTCACACAGAGACTGGTGGAAGGATTAGACAACATTCACTCTCATACAGAGACTGGTGGAAGGATTGGACAAAATTCATTTTCATACACAGACTGGTGGAAGGATTGGACAACATTCACTCTCATACAGACACTGGTGGAAGGATAAGACAACATTCACTCTCATACAGAGACTGGAGGAAGGATAAGACAACATTCACTCTCATACAGAGACTGGTGGAAGGATTGGACAAAATTCATTCTCATACAGAGACTGGTGGAAGGATTGGACAACATTCACTCTCACACAGGGACTGGTGGAAGCATTGGACAATATTCACTCTCATACAGAGACTGGTGGAAGGATTAGACAACATTCACTCTCATACAGAAACTGGTGGAAGGATTGGACAAAATTCATTCTCATACGGAAACTGGTTGAAGGATTGGACAAAATTCATTCTCATACAGAGACTGGTATAACGATTGGACAAAATTCACTCTCATACAGAGACTGGTGGAAGGATTAGACAACATTCACTTTCATACAGAGACTAGTGGAAGGATTGGACAACATTTACTCTCATACAGAGACTTGTGGAAGGATAAAACAACATTCACTCTCATACAGAGACTGGTGGAAGAATAAGACAACATTCACTCTCACACAGACAGCAGGAAGGATTGGACACCTTTCACTCTCATATAGAGACTGGTGGAAGGATAAGACAACATTCACTCTCATACAGAGACTGGTGGAAGGATTGGACAAAATTCATTCTCATACAGAGACTGGTGGAAGGATTGGACAACATTCAGTCTCATATAGAGACTGGTGGAAGGATAAGACAACATTCACTCTCATACAGAGACTGTTGGAAAGATCAGACAACATATACTCTCATACAGAGACTGGTGGAAGGATTGTACAAAATTCATTCTTATACAGAGACTGGTGGAAGGATTGGACAGCATTCAGTCTCATATAGAGACTGGTGGAAGGATAAGACAACATTCAATCTCACACAGAGACTGGTGGAAGGATAAGACAACATTCATTCTCATACAGAGACTGGTGGAAGGATTGGAAAAAAATAATTCTCATACAGTGACTGCTTGAAGGATTGGAAAGCATTCACTCCCATACAGAGACTGGTTGAAGGATAAAACAAAATTCATTCTCATACAGAGACTGGTGGAAGGATTGGACAACATTCACTCTCATACAGAGACTGGTGGAAAGATCAGACAACATATACTCTCATACAGAGACTGGTGGAAGGATTGTACAAAATTCATTCTTATACAGAGACTGGTGGAAGGATTGGACAGCATTCAGTCTCATATAGAGACTGGTGGAAGGACTGGGCAACGTTTAATCTCACAAAGACTGGTGGAAGGATTGGGCACCTTTCACTCTCATATAGGGACTGGTGGAAGGACTGGGCAACATTCACTCTCATACAGAGACTTAGAAGGATTGGTCAAAATTCATTCTCATACAGAGACTGGTTGAAGGATAAGACAACATTTAATTTCGCAGAGACAGCAGGAAGGATAGGACACCTTTCACTCTCATATAGAGACTGGTGGAAGGATAAGACAACATTCACTTTCATACAGAGACTGGTGGAAGGATTTGACAACATTCATTCTCATACAGAGACTGGTGGAAGGATTGGACAACATTCACTCTCATACAGAGACTGTTGGAAAGATCAGACAACATATACTCTCATACAGAGACTGGTGGAAGGATTGTACAAAATTCATTCTTATACAGAGAGTGGTGGAAGGATTGGACAACATTCAGTCTCATATAGAGACTGGTGGAAGGATAAGACAACATTCACTCTCATACAGAGACTGGTGGAAGGATTGGACAAAATTCATTCTCATACAGAGACTGGTGGAAGGATTGGACAAAATTCATTCTCATACAGAGACTGGTGGAAGGACTGGACAACATTCACTCTCAGACAGAGACTGGTGGAAGGATTGCACTACATTCACTCTCATACAGAGACTGGTGGAAGGATTGGACAAAATTCATTCTCATACAGAGACTGGTGGAAGGATAAAACACCATTCACTTTCAATCAGAGGCTGGTGGAAGAATAAGACAAGATTCACTCTCATACAGAGACTGGTGGAAGGATAAAACACCATTCACTCTCATACAGAGACTGATGGAAGGATTAGACAACATTCACTTTCACACAGAGACTGGTGGAAGGATTGGACAACATTCACTCTCATACAGAGACTGGTTGAAGGATAAGACAACATTCACTTTCATGCAGAGACTAGTGGAAGGATTGGACAACATTCACTCTCATACAGAGACTGGTGGAAGGATAAAACAAAATTCATTCTCATACAGAGACTGGTGGAAGGATTGGACAACATTCACTCTCATACAGAGACTGGTGGAAGGATTGGACAACGTTTAATCTCACAAAGACTGGTGGAAGGATTGGACACCTTTCACTCTCATATAGAGACTGGTGGAAGGATTGGGCAACATTCACTCTCATACAGAGACTTAGAAGAATTGGTCAAAATTCATTCTCATACAGAGACTGGTTGAAGGATAAGACAACATTTAATTTCGCAGAGTCTGGAGGAAGGATTGGACACCTTTCACTCTCATATAGAGACTGGTGGAAGGATAAGACAACATTCACTCTCATACAGAGACTGGTGGAAGGATTGGACAAAATTCATTCTCATACAGAGACTGGTGGAAGGATTGGACAAAATTCATTCTCATACAGAGACTGGTAGAAGGATTGGACAAAATTCATTCTCATACAGAGACTGGTGGAAGGATTGGACAACATTCACTTTCATACAGAGACTGGTGGAAGGATTAGACAACATTCATTCTCACACAGAGACTGGTGGAAGGATTGGACAAAATTCATTCTCATACAGAGACTGGTGGAAGGATTGGACAACATTCACTCTCATACAGAGACTGGTGGAAGGATTGGACAACGTTTAATCTCACAAAGACTGGTGGAAGGATTGGACACCTATCACTCTCATACAGAGACTGGTGGAAGGATAAGACAACATTCACTTTCATACAGAGACTGGTGGAAGGATTGGACAAAATTCATTCTCATACAGAGACTGGTGGAAGGATTGGACAACATTCATTCTCACACAGGGCCTGGTGGAAGGATTAGACAACATTCACTCTCATACAGAGACTGGTGGAAGGATTGGACAAAATTCATTTTCATACAGAGACTGGTGGAAGGATTGGAAAGCATTCACTCTCATACAGACACTGGTGGAAGGATAAGACAACATTCACTCTCATACAGAGACTGGAGGAAGGATAAGACAACATTCACTCTCATACAGAGACTGGTGGAAGGATTGGAGAAAATTCATTCTCATACAGAGACTGGTGGAAGGATTGGACAACATTCACTCTCATACAGAGACTGGTGGAAGGATTGGACAACATTCACTCTCATACAGAAACTGGTGGAAGGATTGGACAAAATTCATTCTCATACAGAAACTGGTGGAAGGATAAGACAACATTCACTCTCATACAGAGACTGGTGGAAGGATTGGACAAAATTCATTCTCATACAGAGACTGGTGGAAGGATTGGACAAAATTCATTCTCATACAGAGACTGGTGGAAGGACTGGACAACATTCACTCTCAGACAGAGACTGGTGGAAGGATTGCACAACATTCACTCTCTCATACAGAGACTGGTGGAAGGATTGGACAAAATTCATACTCATACAGAGACTGGTGGAAGGATAAAACACCATTCACTTTCATACAGAGGCTGGTGGAAGAATTAGACAAGATTCACTCTCATACAGAGACTGGTGGAAGGATAAAACACCATTCACTCTCATACAGAGACTGATGGAAGGATTAGACAACATTCACTTTCACACAGAGACTGGTGGAAGGATTAGACAACATTCACTCTAATACAGAGACTGGTTGAAGGATAAGACAACATTCACTTTCATGCAGAGACTAGTGGAAGGATTGGACAACATTCACTCTCACACAGGGCCTGGTGGAAGCATTGGACAATATTCACTCTCATACAGAGACTGGTGGAAGGATTAGACAACATTCACTCTCATACAGAAACTGGTGGAAGGATTGGACAAAATTCATTCTCATACAGAAACTGGTGGAAGGATTGGACAAAATTCATTCTCATACAGAGACTGGTATAAGGATTGGACAACATTCACTCTCATACAGAGACTGGTGGAAGGATTAGACAACATTCACTTTCATACAGAGACCGGTGGAAGGATTGGACAACATTTACTCTCATACAGAGACTTCTGGAAGGATAAAACAACATTCACTCTCATACAGAGACTGGTGGAAGAATAAGACAACATTCACTCTCACACAGAGACTGGTGGAAGGATAAAACAAAATTCATTCTCATACAGAGACTGGTTGAAGGATAAGACAACACTCACTCTCGCAGAGACAGCAGGAAGGATTGGACACCTTTCACTCTCATATAGAGACTGGTGGAAGAATAAGACAACATTCACTCTCATACAGAGACTGGTGGAAGGATTGGACAAAATTCATTCTCATACAGAGACTGGTGGAAGGATTGGACAACATTCAGTCTCATATAGAGACTGGTGGAAGGATTAGACAACATTCACTCTCATACAGAGACTGTTGGAAAGATCAGACAACGTATACTCTCATACAGAGACTGGTGGAAGGATTGTACAAAATTCATTCTTATACAGAGACTGGTGGAAGGATTGGACAGCATTCAGTCTCATATAGAGACTGGTGGAAGGATAAGACAACATTCAATCTCACACAGAGACTGGTGGAAGGATTGGAAAAAAATAATTCTGATACAGAGACTGCTTGAAGGATTGGAAAGCGCTCACTCCCATACAGAGACTGGTGGAAGGATAAAACAAAATTCATTCTCATACAGAGAGTGGTGGAAGGATTGGACAACATTCAGTCTCATATAGAGACTGGTGGAAGGATAAGACAACATTCACTCTCATACAGAGACTGGTGGAAGGATTGGACAAAATTCATTCTCATACAGAGACTGGTGGAAGGATTGGACAAAATTCATTCTCATACAGAGACTGGTGGAAGGACTGGACAACATTCACTCTCAGACAGAGACTGGTGGAAGGATTGCACTACATTCACTCTCATACAGAGACTGGTGGAAGGATTGGACAAAATTCATTCTCATACAGAGACTGGTGGAAGGATAAAACACCATTCACTTTCAATCAGAGGCTGGTGGAAGAATAAGACAAGATTCACTCTCATACAGAGACTGGTGGAAGGATAAAACACCATTCACTCTCATACAGAGACTGATGGAAGGATTAGACAACATTCACTTTCACACAGAGACTGGTGGTAGGATTGGACAACATTCACTCTCATACAGAGACTGGTTGAAGGATAAGACAACATTCACTTTCATGCAGAGACTAGTGGAAGGATTGGACAACATTCACTCTCATACAGAGACTGGTGGAAGGATAAAACAAAATTCATTCTCATACAGAGACTGGTGGAAGGATTGGACAACATTCACTCTCATACAGAGACTGGTGGAAGGATTGGACAACGTTTAATCTCACAAAGACTGGTGGAAGGATTGGACACCTTTCACTCTCATATAGAGACTGGTGGAAGGATTGGGCAACATTCACTCTCATACAGAGACTTAGAAGAATTGGTCAAAATTCATTCTCATACAGAGACTGGTTGAAGGATAAGACAACATTTAATTTCACTTACAGAGTCTGGAGGAAGGATTGGACACCTTTCACTCTCATATAGAGACTGGTGGAAGGATAAGACAACATTCACTCTCATACAGAGACTGGTGGAAGGATTGGACAAAATTCATTCTCATACAGAGACTGGTGGAAGGATTGGACAAAATTCATTCTCATACAGAGACTGGTAGAAGGATTGGACAAAATTCATTCTCATACAGAGACTGGTGGAAGGATTGGACAACATTCACTTTCATACAGAGACTGGTGGAAGGATTAGACAACATTCATTCTCACACAGAGACTGGTGGAAGGATTGGACAAAATTCATTCTCATACAGAGACTGGTGGAAGGATTGGACAACATTCACTCTCATACAGAGACTGGTGGAAGGATTGGACAACGTTTAATCTCACAAAGACTGGTGGAAGGATTGGACACCTATCACTCTCATACAGAGACTGGTGGAAGGATAAGACAACATTCACTTTCATACAGAGACTGGTGGAAGGATTGGACAAAATTCATTCTCATACAGAGACTGGTGGAAGGATTGGACAACATTCATTCTCACACAGAGACTGGTGGAAGGATTAGACAACATTCACTCTCATACAGAGACTGGTGGAAGGATTGGACAAAATTCATTTTCATACAGAGACTGGTGGAAGGATTGGAAAGCATTCACTCTCATACAGACACTGGTGGAAGGATAAGACAACATTCACTCTCATACAGAGACTGGAGGAAGGATAAGACAACATTCACTCTCATACAGAGACTGGTGGAAGGATTGGAGAAAATTCATTCTCATACAGAGACTGGTGGAAGGATTGGACAACATTCACTCTCACACAGGGACTGGTGGAAGCATTGGACAATATTCACTCTCATACAGAGACTGGTGGAAGGATTGGACAACATTCACTCTCATACAGAGACTGGTGGAAGGATTGGACAAAATTCATTCTCATACAGAAACTGGTGGAAGGATAAGACAACATTCACTCTCATACAGAGACTGGTGGAAGGATTGGACAAAATTCATTCTCATACAGAGACTGGTGGAAGGATTGGACAAAATTCATTCTCATACAGAGACTGGTGGAAGGACTGGACAACATTCACTCTCAGACAGAGACTGGTGGAAGGATTGCACTACATTCACTCTCATACAGAGACTGGTGGAAGGATTGGACAAAATTCATACTCATACAGAGACTGGTGGAAGGATAAAACACCATTCACTTTCATACAGAGGCTGGTGGAAGAATTAGACAAGATTCACTCTCATACAGAGAGACTGGTGGAAGGATAAAACACCATTCACTCTCATACAGAGACTGATGGAAGGATTAGACAACATTCACTTTCTCACGCAGAGACTGGTGGAAGGATTAGACAACATTCACTCTAATACAGAGACTGGTTGAAGGATAAGACAACATTCACTTTCATGCAGAGACTAGTGGAAGGATTGGACAACATTCACTCTCACACAGGGCCTGGTGGAAGCATTGGACAATATTCACTCTCATACAGAGACTGGTGGAAGGATTAGACAACATTCACTCTCATACAGAGACTGGTGGAAGGATTGGACAAAATTCATTCTCATACAGAAACTGGTGGAAGGATTGGACAAAATTCATTCTCATACAGAGACTGGTATAAGGATTGGACAACATTCACTCTCATACAGAGACTGGTGGAAGGATTAGACAACATTCACTTTCATACAGAGACCGGTGGAAGGATTGGACAACATTTACTCTCATACAGAGACTTCTGGAAGGATAAAACAACATTCACTCTCATACAGAGACTGGTGGAAGAATAAGACAACATTCACTCTCACACAGAGACTGGTGGAAGGATAAAACAAAATTCATTCTCATACAGAGACTGGTTGAAGGATAAGACAACACTCACTCTCGCAGAGACAGCAGGAAGGATTGGACACCTTTCACTCTCATATAGAGACTGGTGGAAGGATAAGACAACATTCACTCTCATACAGAGACTGGTGGAAGGATTGGACAAAATTCATTCTCATACAGAGACTGGTGGAAGGATTGGACAAAATTCATTCTCATACAGAGACTGGTGGAAGGATTGGACAAAATTCATTCTCATACAGAGACTGGTGGAAGGATTGGACAACATTCACTTTCATACAGAAACTGGTGGAAGGATTAGACAACATTCATTCTCACACAGAGACTGGTGGAAGGATTGGACAAAATTCATTCTCATACAGAGACTGGTGGAAGGATTGGACAACATTCACTCTCATACAGAGACTGGTGGAAGGATTGGACAACGTTTAATCTCACAAAGACTGGTGGAAGGATTGGACACCTATCACTCTCATACAGAGACTGGTGGAAGGATAAGACAACATTCACTTTCATACAGAGACTGGTGGAAGGATTGGACAAAATTCATTCTCATACAGAGACTGGTGGAAGGATTGGACAACATTCATTCTCACACAGAGACTGGTGGAAGGATTAGACAACATTCACTCTCATACAGAGACTGGTGGAAGGATTGGACAAAATTCATTTTCATACAGAGACTGGTGGAAGGATTGGAAAGCATTCACTCTCATACAGACACTGGTGGAAGGATAAGACAACATTCACTCTCATACAGAGACTGGAGGAAGGATAAGACAACATTCACTCTCATACAGAGACTGGTGGAAGGATTGGAGAAAATTCATTCTCATACAGAGACTGGTGGAAGGATTGGACAACATTCACTCTCACACAGGGACTGGTGGAAGCATTGGACAATATTCACTCTCATACAGAGACTGGTGGAAGGATTGGACAACATTCACTCTCATACAGAAACTGGTGGAAGGATTGGACAAAATTCATTCTCATACAGAAACTGGTGGAAGGATAAGACAACATTCACTCTCATACAGAGACTGGTGGAAGGATTGGACAAAATTCATTCTCATACAGAGACTGGTGGAAGGATTGGACAAAATTCATTCTCATACAGAGACTGGTGGAAGGACTGGACAACATTCACTCTCAGACAGAGACTGGTGGAAGGATTGCACTACATTCACTCTCATACAGAGACTGGTGGAAGGATTGGACAAAATTCATACTCATACAGAGACTGGTGGAAGGATAAAACACCATTCACTTTCATACAGAGGCTGGTGGAAGAATTAGACAAGATTCACTCTCATACAGAGACTGGTGGAAGGATAAAACACCATTCACTCTCATACAGAGACTGATGGAAGGATTAGACAACATTCACTTTCACACAGAGACTGGTGGAAGGATTAGACAACATTCACTCTAATACAGAGACTGGTTGAAGGATAAGACAACATTCACTTTCATGCAGAGACTAGTGGAAGGATTGGACAACATTCACTCTCACACAGGGCCTGGTGGAAGCATTGGACAATATTCACTCTCATACAGAGACTGGTGGAAGGATTAGACAACATTCACTCTCATACAGAAACTGGTGGAAGGATTGGACAAAATTCATTCTCATACAGAAACTGGTGGAAGGATTGGACAAAATTCATTCTCATACAGAGACTGGTGGAAGGATTGGACAAAATTCATTCTCATACAGAGACTGGTGGAAGGATTGGACAACATTCACTTTCATACAGAGACTGGTGGAAGGATTAGACAACATTCATTCTCACACAGAGACTGGTGGAAGGATTGGACAAAATTCATTCTCATACAGAGACTGGTGGAAGGATTGGACAACATTCACTCTCATACAGAGACTGGTGGAAGGATTGGACAACGTTTAATCTCACAAAGACTGGTGGAAGGATTGGACACCTATCACTCTCATACAGAGACTGGTGGAAGGATAAGACAACATTCACTTTCATACAGAGACTGGTGGAAGGATTGGACAAAATTCATTCTCATACAGAGACTGGTGGAAGGATTGGACAACATTCATTCTCACACAGAGACTGGTGGAAGGATTAGACAACATTCACTCTCATACAGAGACTGGTGGAAGGATTGGACAAAATTCATTTCATACAGAGACTGGTGGAAGGATTGGAAAGCATTCACTCTCATACAGACACTGGTGGAAGGATAAGACAACATTCACTCTCATACAGAGACTGGAGGAAGGATAAGACAACATTCACTCTCATACAGAGACTGGTGGAAGGATTGGAGAAAATTCATTCTCATACAGAGACTGGTGGAAGGATTGGACAACATTCACTCTCACACAGGACTGGTGGAAGCATTGGACAATATTCACTCTCATACAGAGACTGGTGGAAGGATTGGACAACATTCACTCTCATACAGAAACTGGTGGAAGGATTGGACAAAATTCATTCTCATACAGAAACTGGTGGAAGGATAAGACAACATTCACTCTCATACAGAGACTGGTGGAAGGATTGGACAAAATTCATTCTCATACAGAGACTGGTGGAAGGATTGGACAAAATTCATTCTCATACAGAGACTGGTGGAAGGACTGGACAACATTCACTCTCAGACAGAGACTGGTGGAAGGATTGCACTACATTCACTCTCATACAGAGACTGGTGGAAGGATTGGACAAAATTCACACTCATACAGAGACTGGTGGAAGGATAAAACACCATTCACTTTCATACAGAGGCTGGTGGAAGAATTAGACAAGATTCACTCTCATACAGAGACTGGTGGAAGGATAAAACACCATTCACTCTCATACAGAGACTGATGGAAGGATTAGACAACATTCACTTTCACACAGAGACTGGTGGAAGGATTAGACAACATTCACTCTAATACAGAGACTGGTTGAAGGATAAGACAACATTCACTTTCATGCAGAGACTAGTGGAAGGATTGGACAACATTCACTCTCACACAGGGCCTGGTGGAAGCATTGGACAATATTCACTCTCATACAGAGACTGGTGGAAGGATTAGACAACATTCACTCTCATACAGAAACTGGTGGAAGGATTGGACAAAATTCATTCTCATACAGAAACTGGTGGAAGGATTGGACAAAATTCACTCTCATACAGAGACTGGTGGAAGGATTGGACAACGTTTAATCTCACAAAGACTGTTGGAAGGATAAGACAACATTCACTCTCATACAGAGACTGGTGGAAGGATTGGACAAAATTCATTCTCATACAGAGACTGGTGGAAGGATTGGACAAAATTCATTCTCATACAGAGACTGGTGGAAGGACTGGACAACATTCACTCTCAGACAGAGACTGGTGGAAGGATTGCACTACGTTCACTCTCACACAGAGACTGGTGGAAGGATTGGACAAAATTCATTCTCATACAGAGACTGGTGGAAGGATAAAACACCATTCACTTTCATACAGAGGCTGGTGGAAGAATTAGACAAGATTCACTCTCATACAGAGACTGGTGGAAGGATAAAATACCATTCACTCTCATACAGAGACTGATGGAAGGATTGGACAAAATTCATTCTCATACAGAAACTGGTGGAAGGATTGGACAAAATTCATTCTCATACAGAGACTGGTATAAGGATTGGACAACATTCACTCTCATACAGAGACTGGTGGAAGGATTAGACAACATTCACTTTCATACAGAAACTGGTGGAAGGATTGGACAACATTTACTCTCATACAGAGACTTCTGGAAGGATAAAACAACATTCACTCTCATACAGAGACTGGTGGAAGAATAAGACAACATTCACTCTCACACAGAGACTGGTGGAAGGATAAAACAAAATTCATTCTTAAACAGAGACTGGTTGAAGGATAAGACAACATTCACTCTCGCAGAGACAGCAGGAAGGATTGGACACCTTTCACTCTCATATAGAGACTGGTGGAAGAATAAGACAACATTCACTCTCATACAGAGACTGGTGGAAGGATTGGACAAAATTCACTCTCATACAGAGACTGGTGGAAGGATTGGACAACATTCAGTCTCATATAGAGACTGGTGGAAGGATTAGACAACATTCACTCTCATACAGAGACTGTTGGAAAGATCAGACAACATATACTCTCATACAGAGACTGGTGGAAGGATTGTACAAAATTCATTCTTATACAGAGACTGGTGGAAGGATTGGATAGCATTCAGTCTCATATAGAGACTGGTGGAAGGATTAGACAACATTCAATCTCACACAGAGACTGGTTGAAGGATTGGAAAAAAATAATTTTGATACAGAGACTGCTTAAAGGATTGGAAAGCGCTCACTCCCATACAGAGACTGGTGGAAGGATAAAACAAAATTCATTCTCATACAGAGACTGGTGGAAGGATTGGACAATATTCACTCTCATACAGAGACTGGTGGAAGGATTGGACAACGTTTAATCTCACAAAGACTGTTGGAAGGATAAGACAACATTCACTCTCATACAGAGACTGGTGGAAGGATTGGACAAACTTCATTCTCATACAGAGACTGGTGGAAGGATTGGACAAAATTCATTCTCATACAGAGACTGGTGGAAGGATTGGACAAAATTCATTCTCATACAGAGACTGGTGGAAGGACTGGACAACATTCACTCTCAGACAGAGACTGGTGGAAGGATTGCACTACATTCACTCTCATACAGAGACTGGTGGAAGGATTGGACAAAATTCATTCTCATACAGAGACTGGTGGAAGGATAAAACACCATTCACTTTCATACAGAGGCTGGTGGAAGAATTAGACAAGATTCACTCTCATACAGAGACTGGTGGAAGGATAAAATACCATTCACTCTCATACAGAGACTGATGGAAGGTTTAGACAACATTCACTTTCACACAGAGACTGGTGGAAGGATTAGACAACATTCACTCTCATACAGAGACTGGTTGAAGGATAAGACAACATTCACTTTCATGCAGAGACTAGTGGAAGGATTGGACAACATTCACTCTCATACAGAGACTGGTGGAAGGATTGGACAACGTTTAATCTCACAAAGACTGGTGGAAGGATTGGACACTTTCCACTCTCATATAGAGACTGGTGGAAGGATTGGGCAACATTCACTCTCATACAGAGACTGGTGGAAGGATTGGACAAAATTCATTCTTATACAGAGACTGGTGGAATGATTGGACAACATTCAATCTCATATAGAGACTGGTGGAAGGATTAGACAACATTCACTCTCATACAGAGACTGTTGGAAAGATCAGACAACATATACTCTCACACAGAGACTGTTGGAAGGATTGTACAAAATTCATTCTGATACAGAGACTGGTGGAAGGATTGGACAGCATTCAGTCTCAAAAAGAGACTGGTGGAAGGATAAGACAACATTCAATCTCACACAGAGTCTGGTGGAAGGATAGGACAACATTCACTCTCATACAGAGACTGGTGGAAGGATTGGAAAAAAATAATTCTCATACAGAGACTGGTGGAAGGATTGGACAAAATTCATTTTCATACAGAGACTGGTGGAAGGATTGGACAACATTTACTCTCATACAGAGACTGGTGGAATGATAAAACAACATTCACTCTCATACAGAGACTGGTGGAAGGAAAAGACAAAATTCGTTCTTATACAGAAACTGGTGGAAGGATTGGACAACATTCACTCTCATACAGAGACTGGTGGAAGGATTAGAAAACATTCACTCTCATACAGAGACTGGTGGAAGGATAAAACACCATTCACTCTCATACAGAGACTGATGGAAGGATTAGACAACAATCACTTTCACACAGAGACTGGTGGAAGGATTAGACAACATTCACTCTCATACAGAGACTGGTTGAAGGATAAGACAACATTCACCTTCATGCAGAGACTAGTGGAAGGATTGGACAACATTCACTCTCATACAGAGACTGGTGGAAGGATTGGACAACGTTTAATCTCACAAAGACTGGTGGAAGGATTGGACACTTTTCACTCTCATATAGAGACTGGTGGAAGGATTGGGCAACATTCACTCTCATGCAGATACTGGTGGAAGGATTGGTCAAAATTCATTCTCATACAGAGACTGGTGGAAGGATAAGACAACATTTAATCTCACAGATACTGGTGGAAGGATTGGACACCTTTCACTCTTGTATAGAGACTGGTGGTAGGATAAGACAACATTCACTCTCACACAGAGACTGGTGGAAGGATTATACAACATTCACTCTTATACAGAGACTGGAGGATGGATTCGAGAAAAATTCATTCTCATACAGAGACTGGTTTAAGGATTGGACAAAATTCATTCTCATACAGAGACTGGTGGAAGGATTGGACGACATTCACTCTCATACAGAGACTGGTGGAAGGATTAGGCAACATTCACTCTCATACAGAGACTGGTGAAAGGATTGGACAACATTCACTCTCATACAGAGACTTGTGGAAGGATAAAACAACATTCACACTCATACAGAGACTGGTGGAAGGATAAGACAACATTCACTCTCATACAGAGACTGGTGGAAGGATAAAACATCATTCATTCTCATACAGAGACTGGTGGAAGGATAAGAAAACATTCCCTCTCATACAGAGACTGGTGGAAGGATTGGACGACATTCACTCTCATACAGAGACTGGTGGAAGGATTGGACAACGTTTAATCTCACAAAGACTGGTGGAAGGATTGGACACCTTTCACTCTCATATAGAGACTGGTGGAAGCATTGGACAACATTCACTCTCATACAGAGACTGGTGGGAGGATTGATCAAAATTCATTCTCATACAGAGACTTGTTGAAGGATAAGACAACATTTAATCTCACAGAGACTGGTGGAAGGATTGGACACCTTTCACTCTCATATAGAGACTGGTGGAAGGATAAGACAACATTCACTCTCACACAGAGACTGGTGGAAGGATTAGACAACATTCACTCTCATACAGAGACTGGAGGAAGGATTGAAAAAATCATGCTCATACAGAGACTGGTTGAAGGATTGGAAAGCATTCATTCTCATACAGAGACTGGTGGAAGGATAAGACAACATTCACTCTCATACAGAGACTGGTGGAAGGATTGGACAACATTCACTCTCATACAGAGACTGGTGGAAGTATTGGACAACATTCACTCTCATACAGAGAGTGGTGGAAGGATTAGACAACATTCACTCTCATGGAGAGACTGGTGGAAGGATTGGACAACATTCACTGTCATACAGAGAGTTGTGGAAGGATAAAACAACATTCACTCTCATACAGAAACTGGTGGAAGGATAAGACAACATTCACTCTCACACAGAGACTGGTGGAAGGAGAAAACAACTTTCACTCTCATACAGGATTGGACAAAATTCATTCTCATACAGACTGGTGGAAGGATAAAACAACATTCACTCTCATACAGAGACTGGTGGAAGGATTGGACAAAATTCATTCTCATACAGAGACTGGTGGAAGGATAAGAAAACATTCACTCTCATACAGAGACTGGTGGAAGGATTGGACAACATTCACTCTCATACAGAGACTGGTGGGAGGATTGATCAAAATTCATTCTCATACAGAGACTTGTTGAAGGATAAGACAACATTTAATCTCACAGAGACTGGTGGAAGGATTGGACACCTTTCACTCTCATATAGAGACTGGTGGAAGGATAAGACAACATTCACTCTCACACAGAGACTGGTGGAAGGATTAGACAACATTCACTCTCATACAGAGACTGGAGGAAGGATTGGAAAAAAATCATGCTCATACAGAGACTGGTTGAAGGATTGGAAAGCATTCATTCTCATACAGAGACTGGTGGAAGGATAAGACAACATTCACTCTCATACAGAGACTGGTGGAAGGATTGGACAACATTCACTCTCATACAGAGACTGGTGGAAGTATTGGACAACATTCACTCTCATACAGAGAGTGGTGGAAGGATTAGACAACATTCACTCTCATGGAGAGACTGGTGGAAGGATTGGACAACATTCACTGTCATACAGAGAGTTGTGGAAGGATAAAACAACATTCACTCTCATACAGAAACTGGTGGAAGGATAAGACAACATTCACTCTCACACAGAGACTGGTGGAAGGAGAAAACAACTTTCACTCTTATACAGAGACTGGTGGAAAGATAAAACAACATTCACTCTCATACAGAGACTGGTGGAAGGATTGGACAAAATTCATTCTCATACAGAGACTGGTGGAAGGATAAGAAAACATTCCCTCTCATACAGAGACTGGTGGAAGGATTGGACGACAATCACTCTCATACAGAGACTGGTGGAAGGATTGGACAACGTTTAATCTCACAAAGACTGGTGGAAGGATTGGACACCTTTCACTCTCATATAGAGACTGGTGGAAGCATTGGACAACATTCACTCTCATACAGAGACTGGTGGGAGGATTGATCAAAATTCATTCTCATACAGAGACTTGTTGAAGGATAAGACAACATTTAATCTCACAGAGACTGGTGGAAGGATTGGACACCTTTCACTCTCATATAGAGACTGGTGGAAGGATAAGACAACATTCACTCTCACACAGAGACTGGTGGAAGGATTAGACAACATTCACTCTCATACAGAGACTGGAGGAAGGATTGGAAAAAAATCATGCTCATACAGAGACTGGTTGAAGGATTGGAAAGCATTCATTCTCATACAGAGACTGGTTGAAGGATAAGACAACATTCACTTTCATGCAGAGACTAGTGGAAGGATTGGACAACATTCACTCTCATACAGAGACTGGTGGAAGGATTGGACAACGTTTAATCTCACAAAGACTGGTGGAAGGATTGGACACTTTCCACTCTCATATAGAGACTGGTGGAAGGATTGGGCAACATTCACTCTCATACAGAGACTGGTGGAAGGATTGGACAAAATTCATTCTCATACAGAGACTGGTGGAATGATTGGACAACATTCAATCTCATATAGAGACTGGTGGAAGGATTAGACAACATTCACTCTCATACAGAGACTGTTGGAAAGATCAGACAACATATACTCTCACACAGAGACTGGTGGAAGGATTGTACAAAATTCATTCTGATACAGAGACTGGTGGAAGGATTGGACAGCATTCAGTCTCATATAGAGACTGGTGGAAGGATAAGACAACATTCAATCTCACACAGAGTCTGGTGGAAGGATAGGACAACATTCACTCTCATACAGAGACTGGTGGAAGGATTGGAAAAAAATAATTCTCATACAGAGACTGGTGGAAGGATTGGACAAAATTCATTTTCATACAGAGACTGGTGGAAGGATTGGACAACATTTACTCTCATACAGAGACTGGTGGAAGGATAAAACAACATTCACTCTCATACAGAGACTGGTGGAAGGAAAAGACAAAATTCGTTCTTATACAGAAACTGGTGGAAGGATTGGACAACATTCACTCTCATACAGAGACTGGTGGAAGGATTAGAAAACATTCACTCTCATACAGAGACTGGTGGAAGGATAAAACACCATTCACTCTCATACAGAGACTGATGGAAGGATTAGACAACAATCACTTTCACACAGAGACTGGTGGAAGGATTAGACAACATTCACTCTCATACAGAGACTGGTTGAAGGATAAGACAACATTCACCTTCATGCAGAGACTGGTGGAAGGATTGGACAACATTCCCTCTCATACAGAGACTGGTGGAAGGATTAGACGACATTCACTCTCATACAGAGACTGGTGGAAGGATTGGACAACGTTTAATCTCACAAAGACTGGTGGAAGGATTGGACACCTTTCACTCTCATATAGAGACTGGTGGAAGCATTGGACAACATTCACTCTCATACAGAGACTGGTGGGAGGATTGATCAAAATTCATTCTCATACAGAGACTTGTTGAAGGATAAGACAACATTTAATCTCACAGAGACTGGTGGAAGGATTGGACACCTTTCACTCTCATATAGAGACTGGTGGAAGGATAAGACAACATTCACTCTCACACAGAGACTGGTGGAAGGATTAGACAACATTCACTCTCATACAGAGACTGGAGGAAGGATTGGAAAAAAATCATGCTCATACAGAGACTGGTTGAAGGATTGGAAAGCATTCATTCTCATACAGAGACTGGTGGAAGGATAAGACAACATTCACTCTCATACAGAGACTGGTGGAAGGATTGGACAACATTCACTCTCATACAGAGACTGGTGGATGTATTGGACAACATTCACTCTCATACAGAGAGTGGTGGAAGGATTAGACAACATTCACTCTCATGGAGAGACTGGTGGAAGGGTTGGACAACATTCACTCTCATACAGAGAGTTGTGGAAGGATAAAACAACATTCACTCTCATACAGAAACTGGTGGAAGGATAAGACAACATTCACTCTCACACAGAGACTGGTGGAAGGAGAAAACAACTTTCACTCTCATACAGAGACTGGTGGAAAGATAAAACAACATTCACTCTCATACAGAGACTGGTGGAAGGATTGGACAAAATTCATTCTCATACAGAGACTGGTGGAAGGATTGGACAAAAATTCATTCTCATACAGAGACTGGTGGAAGGAGTGGACAATATTCACTCTCATACAGAAACTGGTGGATGGATTAGACAACATTCACTCTCATACAGACTGGTGGAAGGATTGGACAAAATTCATTCTCATACAGAGACTGGTGGAAGGATTGGACAAAATTCATTTTCATACAGAGACTGGTGGAAGGATTGGACAACATTCACTCTCATACAGAGACTGGTGGAAGGATTAGACAACATTCACTCTCATACAGAGACTGGTGGAAGGATTGGACAACATTCACTCTCATACAGAGTGTTGTGGAAGGATAAAACAACATTCACTCTCACACAGAGACTGGTGCAAGTAGAAAACAACATTAACTCTCATACAGAGACTGGTGGAAGGATAAAACAACATTCACCTTCATGCAGAGACTAGTGGAAGGATTGGACAACATTCACTCTCATACAGAGACTGGTGGAAGGATTGGACAACGTTTAATCTCACAAAGACTGGTGGAAGGATTGGACACTTTTCACTCTCATATAGAGACTGGTGGAAGGATTGGGCAACATTCACTCTCATGCAGATACTGGTGGAAGGATTGGACAAAATTCATTTTCATACAGAGACTGGTGGAAGGATTGGACAACATTCACTCTCATACAGAGACTGGTGGAAGGATTAGACAACATTCACTCTCATACAGAGACTGGTGGAAGGATTGGACAACATTCACTCTCATACAGAGACTTGTGGAAGGATAAAACAACATTCATTCTCATACAGAGACTGGTGGAAGGATAAGACAACATTCACTCTCATACAGAGACTGGTGGAAGGATTGGACAACATTCGCTCTCACACAGAGACTGGTGGAAGGATTGGACAAAATTCATTTTCATACAGAGACTGGTGGAAGGATTGGACAACATTTACTCTGATACAGAGACTGGTGGAAGGATTAGACAACATTCACTCTCATACAGAGACTGGTGGAAGGATTGGACAACATTCACTCTCATACAGAGTGTTGTGGAAGGATAAAACAACATTCACTCTCACACAGAGACTGGTGCAAGTAGAAAACAACATTCACTCTCATACAGAGACTGGTGGAAGGATAAAACAACATTCACTCTCATACAGAGACTGGTGGAAGGATTGGACAAATTTCATTCTCATACAGAGACTGGTGGAAGGATAAGACAAAATTCGTTCTTATACAGAAACTGGTGGAAGGATTGGACAACATTCACTCTCATACAGAGACTGGTGGAAGGATTAGAAAACATTCACTCTCATACAGAGACTGGTGGAAGGATTGGACAACATTCACTCTCATACAGAGACTTGTGGAAGGATAAAACAACATTCACTCTCATACAGAGACTGATGGAAGGATAAGACAACATTCACTCTCACACAGAGACTGGTGGAAGGATAAAACAACATTCACTCTCATACAGAGACTGGTGGAAGGATAAAACAACATTCATTCTCATACAGAGACTGGTGGAAGGATTGGACAACATTCGCTCTCATACAGAGACTGGTGGAAGTATTGGACAAAATTCATTTTCATACAGAGACTGGTGGAAGGATTAGACAACATTCACTCTCATACAGAGAGTGGTGGAAAGATTAGACAAAATTCATTCTCAAACAGAGACTGGTCGAAGGATTAGACTACATTTACTCTCACACAGAGACTGGTGGAAGGATTGGACAAAATTCATTCTCATACAGAGACTGGTGGAAGGATTGGACAAAATTCATTTTCATACAGAGACTGGTGGAAGGATTGGACAACATTCACTCTCATACAGAGACTGGTGGAAGGATTAGACAACATTCACTCTCATACAGAGACTGGTGGAAGGATTGGACAACATTCACTCTCATACAGAGACTTGTGGAAGGATAAAACAACATTCACTCTCATACAGAGACTGGTGGAAGGATAAGACAACATTCACTCTCACACAGAGACTGGTGGAAGGATAAAACAACATTCACTCTCACACAGAGACTGGTGGAAGGATAAAACAACATTCTTTCTCATACAGAGACTGGTGGAAGGATAAGACAACATTCACTCTCATACAGAGACTGGTGGAAGGATTGGACAACATTCGCTCTCACACAGAGACTGGTGGAAGGATTGGACAAAATTCATTTTCATACAGAGACTGGTGGAAGGATTGGACAACATTCACTCTCATACAGAGACTGGTGGAAGGATTAGAAAACATTCACTCTCATACAGAGACTGGTGGAAGGATTGGACAACATTCACTCTCATACAGAGACTTGTGGAAGGAAAACAACATTCACTCTCATACAGAGACTGGTGGAAGGATAAGACAACATTCACTCTCATACAGAGACTGGTGGAAGGATAAAACAACATTCACTCTCATACAGAGACTGGTGGAAGGATTGGACAACATTCGCTCTCATACAGAGACTGGTGGAAGGATTGGACAAAATTCATTTTCATACAGAGACTGGTGGAAGGATTAGACAACATTCACTCTCATACAGAGAGTGGTGGAAAGATTAGACAAAATTCATTCTCAAACAGAGACTGGTGGAAGGATTAGACTACATTTACTCTCACACAGAGACTGGTGGAAGGATTGGACAGAGTCCGTTCTCATACAGAGACTGAAGAACGATTAGAAACTTTCACTCTCACACAGAAACTAGTGGATGGATAAGAGAGCTTTTCACACAGGGACTGGTGTGCAGACTCCACTGCTTACATGTAGGAATGCGTTTTGGAAATACATGTAGATTTGTTCTACACAATGGTTGTCAGTCTTAATGTCTCGGATCAAATATTTCACTGACGTATATGTGTCGACTTGTACCCTAGAAATGTTTCCCATGCCCCATACATTCATCCAGCGTCCTTCTATGTCCAGGCGGAATTAACACACACGACTCTCTTGTGTTCTAATATTTTATTTACATCTGAATGACTTACATACCCTGGATGATTCAGACTACACCTTGGCGGCTGTAGCTGAGGCTTCGTAGTCTACAAATAAATAAAATGACTGAATATAGTATTATGATAACTGAAATTAGCAATCACATTTATGCTAAAACGTCAACTAGGCATATAGTTAAAAAAATAATAACATTTCAAGAAATAAATCTATTGTAGGTGATATTATGCTTGTCAATAACCCCTGAATACAAATTACGCACTACACATATCAATGCACTTGAAGTGATTTGTTATTGCTAATAACCCCCAAATATCACTTACAGGAGAAAATATCAAATTGCTAAAACATCAGTGTTTTTGTCAACAATATTTGTTCGGTTCAGCAGTGAAAATACGAAATGATAGTCACTATGAAACACTAACAGACAGAGTTATTACCAGGATCACGTAACACGTTCTCGTTAAAACAGCTATCCCTCGGTAGACTTGTACACAGTATCTATACAACAAGACTTACATGTACATATTAGGTCAGGTGGCCAAATATTGTAGCCATTTTATTACCATAGCAACAGAAATAAACAACACAGAGATGATGTTAAGTCATGACATAATGCTGATGAAGATGGGCACATAACATAATATCCTACAGCAACTTGAGGCATATCACCCTAGAGGACCGCTACCAGGGAACCCACTGCTGGGGATACAGACACAACAAAGTCAATGTCGGGTTCAATGAACTTATTTCATTCTACACATGCATGTAATCTTTTAGAGCATAGATTTAAGTCAGTCTCTCTTGTAACGGTAAGTCAGTAATTTCGAGTAAATATTTCAAAATGATACTGACACTTAAAAGGGTGATATGTATGTTGCCAGGCAACAGGACTAAACGTGAATACAGTAGTAAGGTTGGATGAATATGTGGTGTCATGATGTTACATTCAAATGATAAATGGGTCATAAATATAGCCAGAATTATGTACAAGTACGGGTCCATATAACACGTACGGACCAATGAACATTGCTAGTGGCTGTTGAATTCACGGATCGCTTTAAAGCAACATGTAGTGAAAGTAGTAAAGAGTTATCTGACTCAGGTCAAGTTCTTTATGTAACGGTCTGCGTCATGAACAACCTGGAAATATGTACACGTTAGAATCAAGTGTGTTATCTCCTGCTTGCTTTCTCTTGAAAAGTTTCTGCAAATATCGAATGTAGATCAATTAACGTTTAAGGTTTTTAACTATATGTGCATCATCGATCCGTGAACTCGGTTTTACAATTTCTACCTGAGAGAAACAGAAACTAAATGCAATTATAACGTACGGCTGGAGACAAGCCAGGTGGAGTCGGATCACCAGCTTTAATCCTGGATTAAGCCTGGATTAACCCTCGCCATGGCCCTCGGTTGATATCTGTGCAAACTTCTGTCATGACGTACACTGTTCTTTGTAGTTTCCTCCACAAATATATTACAAGGTAAATAAATATCTCGTACTTGCTGATTACTGTCTTTAATATATACAAACACTTCGCCCGTTACTGACCTAGTAACTTGTGAAACATGTTGATAAAGTCTACAGTGTGGCAGTAATATCTAGTGGTTCCTACATGCCAGGAACCTCATGTTTCCAACTATGTACAAACTCAGACTTACAGCTTGCTCAGCACTAGATAGGGAACAGTTACATAAATTATGTATTAACAGTAACCGATGACGCGCTCTGGTAGTCTGGCATCTATTTCACTGTTGTGGTTTTGGAGCTAAAGGTCGACTATGGTGAATAGTGTCTGTGTGAACTCTTCTAGTCCGGACTGTGTTCAGCACAAACCATGCCCTTTAATCATCACCGTGATTGTCACATCACTGCCAAGTTAACCTCGGAGGACTTTCCCGTAGGAAAAGTAGTGAGTTACCATGGCAACAAGCGCGTGCTCCCTGGCACATGTATAACACAACTGCGGTTTATCTCATGTGAGATACACATGTTTCAGTAATCCCCATGCCTGCAATCCTTGCCTCTGGTCCTTTTGGAAGATGTACACGATCTTTGTTTTGTGACGTCAAATTATTGCGCATTTTCCTTTGCACCGTCCACCGGGACAACGTGCTTGAGTGGTGGTACCTCCTCTGGGAGAGTGATTCATACTTGCGAATGAATTCAGTCATTCAGTAAAGTCAATGACGTCATCTTCACGTCTTGATGACGTCACTATTTACACGTGTGGACATCTACTATCCGCTCACATGTTTTACAGCGCACATAACAACACCAGTAGAATTTACAATGGCAGCGTTCAACAAGTTTTCGTTTGAAAGTGTTGTATCCGCGCCCGCAGCACAACAAGTTACAACCATCCATCCCCTCCGAGTTTCTGTTGCACTCACGGCCGATAGTTCCGAAGGATCCCGTGTCAGGATCCGATGTGCAGTAGTCGGGCGACTCGTCCAAATATATCACGTCTTCCCTTGACGGGCGGTTATAGCGTTTATTTTTGCGCACTAGTTTTGTTCCCCTTTTGTTGAACTTGACCTCTGTTGCACCATCGTATTTATCTTTGAGACGGTCCCCCACTTCTCTGAAAGACGGCAGCTGTTGCCAACAGGTCTTCAGGCTACAGGAGCCGGACACGCCATGGCACTTGCACGCTACTTTGGCGTAGTTGTATACGGACTGGAAAAGAAAGAAAAACGTTAATACTTCACATTTGTTTTACAAAGGGACCGTATAAAAACAGCAAACATCATTAAATGATCATTCATGAACATTATACTTGTCTAGGTAAATGTGTAGCTGTAACCGACACTATCACATTGTATGTGAGGGGGCATTGGAAGCGGGCACGACATACACCAACGGTCTTTCTCCACACTTCAGGTGAAACAAAGCAAGCGGAAGACCTTACTGGATTGGGAGTATCATTTTGTTCTGTATAAAGAAACTGTAGCAGAAATCTAAGTTTGGAAATGAGCTCAGGGCTGCATCTTTATCCCGACCTCCATAACGGAAATAGACAAAAATGCGTTTTCGGAATCTGTCGCAAAAAAAGTGTTAAAATGGAATTCGGCGTGTATCGGGCGGTCGTTAGGGTTCACCAGCCATCTGCGCTCTACACCGTCCTTGCCAAGCTTGTGATGAAGTGTTATAAAAAGCTGCACACCAAGTGATCGGTACTGCTGCACATACTCAGCAGACCTGCAGCTGAACAGGGGTACCTGCCGCAAACATGAAGAATATCTCACCCATAGAGTCCTTGTATTTTAACCGTATTAACACGGTGTGTAGTGACGTGGTGACACAGTTGGTGCAGCTATTCTCGTTTTCTTGTAACGTACGCAAACAAATCTAATCCAGTCAAATAACGTTCTCATAAAAAGGTCCATCATTTGGGAGGTGCTACCTGTCTTTTTCCCAGAAATGCCAATCTTATCTCGTACATCATTCAGCATTTGATTTATATTGGATAAACATTTCTCACATACCACAGTAAACTCCTGTCTGGTAATCACGTAGTGTCCCAAGCTTAATGTCACGGCCCGCGGCACCATGTCACAGACATTCAACACGAACAATGGTAACCTGTACATTCTACAGTTCCCTCCACACTCTACCATTACTACTATACTCTACCATTTCTTCCACATTCTAAAAATCCCTCCACACTCTACCATTAGTAGCACAGTCTACCATTTCTACCATACTCTACCATTACTTCCACATTCTACAGTTCCCTCCACACTCTACCATTACTACCATACTCTACCATTACTTCCACATTCTACAGTTCCCTCCACATTGTACCATTACTACCATACTCTACCATTACTTCCACATTCTAAAGTTCCCTCCACACTCTACCATTACTAGCACAGTCTACCATTTCTACCATACTCTATCATTTCTTCCACATTCTACAGTTCCCTCCACACTGTACCATTACTACCACAGTCTACCATTACTACAATACTCTACCATTACTTCCACATTCTACAGTTCCCTCCACATTGTACCATTACTACCATACTCTACCATTACTTCCACATTCTAAAGTTCCCTCCACACTCTACCATTACTAGCACAGTCTACCATTTCTACCATACTCTACCATTACTTCCACATTCTAAAGTTCCCTCCACACTCTACCATTACTTCCATACTCTTACCATTCCTTCCACATTGTACTTACTAGTTCTACCGTTACCTCCACACTCTACCATTATTTCCACACTCTACCATTACTACCACACTCTACCATTACTTCCACATTCTAAAGTTCCCTCCACTATGTACAGTTACTTCCACAATCCATAGTTACCTCCACAATCTACAGTTACCTCCACAATCCATAGTTACCTCCACAATCCACAGTTACCTCCACAATCTACAGTTACCTCCACAATCCACAGTTACCTCCACAATCCATAGTTACCTCCACAATCTACAGTTACCTCCACAATCCATAGTTACCTCCACAATCCATAGTTACTCCACAGTACAGTTACTCCACAATCTACAGTTACTTCCACAATCCACAGTTACTTCCACAATCCATAGTTACCTCCACAATCTACAGTTACCTCCACAATCCATAGTTACCTCCACAATCTACAGTTACCTCCACAATCTACAGTTACCTCCACAATCCACAGTAACCTCCACAATCCATAGTTACCTCCACAATCTACAGTTACCTCCACAATCCATAGTTACCTCCACAATCTACAGTTACTTCCACATTCTACAGTTACCTCCACAATCCATAGTTACCTCCACAATCCATAGTTACCTCCACAATCTACAGTTACCTCCACAATCCACAGTTACTTCCACAATGAACAGTTACTTCCACAATCCATAGTTACCTCCACAATCCATAGTTACCTCCACAATCCACAGTTACCTCCACAATCCACAGTTACTTCCACAATCTACAGTTACCTCCACAATCCATAGTTACCTCCACAATCCACAGTTACTTCCACAATCTACAGTTACTTCCACAATCTACAGTTACTTCCACAATCCAAAGTTACTTCCACAATCTACAGTTACTTCCACAATCTACAGTTACCTCCACAATCCATATTTACCTCCACAATCCACAGTTACTTCCACAATCCACAGTTACTTCCACAATGTACAGTTACTTCCACAATCCATAGTTACCTCCACAATCCATAGTTACCTCCACAATCTACAGTTACTTCAACAATCCATAGTTACCTCCACAATCCATAGTTACCTCCACAATCCATAGTTACCTCCACAATCCATAGTTACCTCCACAATCTACAGTTACTTCCACAATCCATAGTTACCTCCACAATCCACAGTTACCTCCACAATCTACAGTTACTTCCACAATCCATAGATACCTCCACAATCCACAGTTACTTCCACAATCTACAGTTACTTCCACAATGTACAGTTACTTCCACAATCCATAGTTACCTCCACAATCCATAGTTACCTCCACAATCTACAGTTACCTCCACAATCCACAGTTACTTCCACAATCTACAGTTACCTCCACAATCCATAGTTACCTCCACAATCCACAGTTACTTCCACAATCTACAGTTACTTCCACAATCTACAGTTACTTCCACAATCCATAGTTACTTCCACAATCTACAGTTACTTCCACAATCTACAGTTACCTCCACAATCCATATTTACCTCCACAATCCACAGTTACTTCCACAATCTACAGTTACTTCCACAATCTACAGTTACCTCAACAATCTACAGTTACTTCCACAATCTACAGTTACATCCACAATCTATAGTTACTTCCACAATCTACATTTACCTGAACAACCCAAAGCTACCAACACATCTTCATTTACCACTATACATGCCTGCTTAACGACTACCAGGTAGGCACCGTGTACACAAAGACCTTTACAAGCTCACGCTATCTCTGAACACAAGCACAAAGATAAAGCAAACTGAAATTGGTCAAATTCTTGACGATGGAAGTTCGATCATCAAAAGGAAAATGCACCCTTTTTTCAAGTGAAACGCTGATAACATGAACGATAAGGCTTCTAGAGTAGTTCCCCTTTCTTTAATCAATCCCAGCCCTATGAGATAATGAATAGACGCTAGTAAATGATAACTGATATGGTCCGTATGTTTTATGCCCAACCTGTTTTCGTCCCACAATATAGCTGTACATAGTACAACCCTAGCACACCCTGATCATGACTAATGCAGACATTAATGAGTGTACACAGGCTGATATTATTCTCAGTAATTTGATAGCTTCTACAAAATGTGAAGTACTAGAAAGCAGTCTGAAGGATGAATTGTAAGGCATGTTTTCATCCCCCAGGTGCTAGTCAAGAACAAAAAAGAACAACTGCTTGACTCTCCGTCTTTTGATATATGGTAGAACGTCGGTCGGGAATAGGCATGTCTTTCTGCGCATAGTTCAGCTGCCGTAAACCTTTAAGACATCCGCAATTGAATGTCGTACACTCTATTGAAAACCTGGGGTCAAATAGGTGGATGTATTGCCAGTTGAATGAATAACGTATCACATACATAGCTTGTTTGGTTGATGGGGCATGGTGGTTCAATGTTTCCATTCTATGATGACGGAGTCACACCAGTATAGTGCTTATTGAAAATCGGAATGGAAGTATTCGGGTATTTCCCCATCATTCATTGACTAATGTACTTATAGATATTCACATTTAGGGGATCGACAGCTGAATTCGGACTTGAATCCCGAACAAACATTAATTACAGATGTGTGGATGACAAGTTCTCGTTGAGGTGTCACAATCTTACATTGTTTGGTGTGACCAGTGTTCGGCGACTTCAATCACACATCTAGATGTATACGAACAGTTTGGTGTGACCAGTGTTCGGCGACTTCAATCACACATCTAGATGTATACGAACAGTTTGGTGTGACCAGTGTTCGGCGACTTCAATCACACATCTAGATGTATACGAACAGTTTGGTGTGACCAGTGTTCGGCGACTTCAATCACACATCTAGATGTATACGAACAGTTTGGTGTGACCAGTGTTCGGCGACTTCAATCACACATCTAGATGTATACGAACAGTTTGGTGTGACCAGTGTTCGGCGACTTCAATCACACATCTAGATGTATACGAACAGTTTGGTGTGACCAGTGTTCGGCGACTTCAATCACACATCTAGATGTATACGAACAGTGTCGATGTGACCAGTGTTCGGCGACTTCAATCACACATCTAGATGTATACGAACCGTGTCGATGTGACCAGTGTTCGGCGACTTCAATCACACATCTAGATGTATACGAACAGTTTGGTGTGACCAGTGTTCGGCGACTTCAATCACACATCTAGATGTATACGAACAGTTTGGTGTGACCAGTGTTCGGCGACTTCAATCACACATCTAGATGTATACGAACAGTGTCGGTGTGACCAGTGTTCGGCGACTTCAATCACACATCTAGATGTATACGAACAGTTTGGTGTGACCAGTGTTCGGCGACTTCAATCACACATCTAGATGTATACGAACAGTTTGGTGTGACCAGTGTTCGGCGACTTCAATCACACATCTAGATGTATACGAACAGTGTCGGTGTGACCAGTGTTCGGCGACTTCAATCACACATCTAGATGTATACGAACAGTGTCGGTGTGACCAGTGTTCGGCGACTTCAATCACACATCTAGATGTATACGAACAGTGTCGGTGTGACCAGTGTTCGGCGACTTCAATCACACATCTAGATGTATACGAACAGTGTGTGACCAGTGTTCGGCGACTTCAATCACACATCTAGATGTATACGAACAGTGTCGGTGTGACCAGTGTTCGGCGACTTCAATCACACATCTAGATGTATACGAACAGTTTGGTGTGACCAGTGTTCGGCGACTTCAATCACACATCTAGATGTATACGAACAGTTTGGTGTGACCAGTGTTCGGCGACTTCAATCACACATCTAGATGTATACGAACAGTTTGGTGTGGCCAGTGTTCGGCGACTTCAATCACACATCTAGATGTATACCAGTGTTCGGCTACTTCAATCGAACAGATGTCGGTGTGACCAGTGTTCGGCGACTTCAATCACACATCTAGATGTATACGAACAGTGTCGGTGTGACCAGTGTTCGGCGACTTCAATCACACATCTAGATGTATACGAACAGTTTGGTGTGTTCGGTCTAGATGTATACGAACAGTGGTTGACCAGTGTTCGGCGACTTCAATCACACATCTAGATGTATACGAACAGTTTGGTGTGACCAGTGTTCGGCGACTTCAATCACATCTAGATGTATACGAACAGTTTGGTGTGACCAGTGTTCGGCGACTTCAATCACACATCTAGATGTATACGAACAGTTTGGTGTGACCAGTGTTCGGCGACTTCAATCACACATCTAGATGTATACGAACAGTTTGGTGTGACCAGTGTTCGGCGACTTCAATCACACATCTAGATGTATACGAACAGTTTGGTGACCAGTGTTCGGCGACTTCAATCACACATCTAGATGTATACGAACAGTGTCGGTGTGACCATCTTCAATCACACATCTAGATGTTCGGCGACTTCAATCACACATCTAGATGTATACGAACAGTTTCATGTGACCAGTGTTCGGCGACTTCAATCACACATCTAGATGTATACGAACAGTTTGGTGTGACCAGTGACTTCAATCACACATCTAGATGTTACGGCGACTTCAATCACACATCTAGATGTATACGAACAGTGGTGGTGTGACCAGTGTTCGGCGACTTCAATCACATCTAGATGTATACGAACAGTGTCGGTGTGACCAGTGTTCGGCGACTTCAATCACACATCTAGATGTATACGAACAGTGTCGGTGTGACCAGTGTTCGGCGACTTCAATCACACATCTAGATGTATACGAACAGTGTCGGTGTGACCAGTGTTCGGCGACTTCAATCACACATCTAGATGTATACGAACAGTTTGGTGTGACCAGTGTTCGGCGACTTCAATCACACATCTAGATGTATACGAACAGTTTGGTGTGACCAGTGTTCGGCGACTTCAATCACACATCTAGATGTATACGAACAGTTTGGTGTGACCAGTGTTCGGCGACTTCAATCACACATCTAGATGTATACGAACAGTGTCGGTGTGACCAGTGTTCGGCGACTTCAATCACACATCTAGATGTATACGAACAGTTTGGTGTGACCAGTGTTCGGCGACTTCAATCACACATCTAGATGTATACGAACAGTGTCGGTGTGACCAGTGTTCGGCGACTTCAATCACACATCTAGATGTATACGAACAGTGTCGGTGTGACAGTTTGAATTGTGGCCAGTGTTCGGCGACTTCAATCACACATCTAGATGTATACGAACAGTGTCGGTGTGACCAGTGTTCGGCGACTTCAATCACACATCTAGATGTATACGAACAGTGTCGGTGTGACCAGTGTTCGGCGACTTCAATCACACATCTAGATGTATACGAACAGTTTCGGTGTGACCAGTGTTCGGCGACTTCAATCACACATCTAGATGTATACGAACAGTGTCGGTGTGACCAGTGTTCGGCGACTTCAATCACACATCTAGATGTATACGAACAGTTTGGTGTGACCAGTGTTCGGCGACTTCAATCAATTCAATCACATCTAGATGTATACGAACAGTTTGGTGTGACCAGTGTTCGGCGACTTCAATCACACATCTAGATGTATACGAACAGTGTCGGTGTGACCAGTGTTCGGCGACTTCAATCACACATCTAGATGTATACGAACAGTGTCGGTGTGACCAGTGTTCGGCGACTTCAATTCGGCGACATCTAGATGTATCTAGATGTATACGAACAGTGTCGGTGTGACCAGTGTTCGGCGACTTCAATCACACATCTAGATGTATACGAACAGTGTCGGTGTGACCAGTGTTCGGCGACTTCAATCACACATCTAGATGTAGACGAACAGTTTGGTGTGACCAGTGTTCGGCGACTTCAATCACACATCTAGATGTTTACGAACAGTTTGGTGTGACCAGTGTTCGGCGACTTCAATCACATATCTAGATGTATACGAACAGTGTCGGTGTGACCAGTGTTAGGCGAATTCAATCACACATCTAGATGTATACGAACAGTGTCGGTTCACAGAGTTGAAGTAGTCTATGAAACTGGACCAATTTATAATGCACAGGAGATAAAAAAAATATGTTCTAATGACACTTACAGAGAAGGAAACTAATTGTGAACAGGGCGTGAACAATATGTTTATTAAAAAGCAAGATGTGCCAAGATATCCCACTGTGACAAGGGAGGTATATAAACAGACGTTCACACTCTCAAAGTGCGAGACAAAACACGGCAGCTGTAAAGGGACCCTCATTACTACTTGCTCGTCATGCAATACATTTTTGTTTTCAATTCATTTTCCACGTGATTCCGTATGCAAGACTTAACTAACGTCATAGTTGCCCAACTGGATCACATTACTCTTTCGTAACCGTTTAATAAAACCTAAACTCATAGAATTGCAAGTCATTGATGACACAGCAGTCCCGTTGCCTGCTGACTGGGTTTCGTCCTATTGCTCAACTTAGTACAATAACTAGTCCAGAATTTTGAGACCAATTCATTCAGCTGGATGTATAAATATTAATCAGTATTATTTGATACACCTAATCACTTGCATATTGCAACACTATGCTCCTTCTCTTCCTTGCAAACACGTCGTGCAGTGTGCTCTATCGTACAGCTGCTCTGACAAACGGAAATCTGGAAATCGTGGAAATATCAAACGTGGCTCTGCCGCTTGAAATGTTTGGCGGCCTGGTACGCACTTGATATTATATCAATCACATTGTACGTGACAAAAATACACTTAATAAACGCAAAGAACACATAACAGGTGTAACCAGTCAGCCAGATGAACTGTGAATCATTGTACGACCTCTTCAAACAGGGACAGTCTGTGATGTCTTGGTTAACGACATGCTGCCGAAACCTCGACATAAAATATAGAAATACGATTTTTGAATATCAATTGAATATCAATTTGTAAATACGATTCTCTTGGATGAATTGGAATTCTGTGTAACGATAGTTGTTTGTAGTGTCTCTTTTAACTTTCACACGAGAAAATTCGGATCGGCTGAAAAGTAGGTCATTGTCTGAGTTGGTTAATGAGACTCATGTTTCGGTTTGACAAATCCTAAGAGAAGCTTTCGTCTTGCTTTTATATAGCTGTTGGATATACCCGACTGTTGGATATACCACACTGTTCCTTTCGCCGACTGTTCGATACGCTCGACTATTCGATATGCACGATCTCAATACCGAATATATCTAGTGCCTGAATGGGCAATACTACAGGCTCGTTCTGTTTTAGAAACGGAGCGTTGAGGCGACTTCCCGTTATATCTGTACTCTGTGGTGTTCATCTGACACCAGGAAACCGTCGCATGTTACGACTTGCAACTCCACACAAAACATCAACACATAGACTGAACAGCGAGAACTTGTCTGATAGGTGGAGATACAGGATGATGCCCAACAGGTCCCTTCTTCCTCAGCAGGAGCAACAGATGGAAGGTCTATCCCCACCCTAGGCTCTTCCACGTTACTCCCTGAGTAAAGACCGATAACTCTTTCACTTTCGGAACACTACGGGTTATATACTGAACCGCGACAGTCTGCCACAGGACTATTTGTGTAATGAAGACATGTACTAGGGATCCATACACATTACATCCCATGGAGTACAGCCTCAACTGGACATACACAATCATGCTCGTGCTACAGTTCGGGAAAACAGCAGGCTATTTAATGGAACATGAGGTGGCACTAGAGAATACTTTAAGTCAAATATTCAGAAAAAAAGCAGCAAATACCGTAACATGCTGAAGTACGGGAATTCGTAACGCAAAATATTCAGAAGGTAGAGAATACATCATGTAACATATCAAGAATACGTAAAGGAATATGTAATTTAACCTACTTGAGTCAGGGAGTACCTAATGTAACCTACTAGAGTCAGGGAATACGTATTGTAACCTACTAGAGTCAGGGAATATGGAAAGGTTCCGTCCGATATGAGGTGGAGTCAAGTGACTCAACGTGATCACATACCTGAGGTCAATGCTATTCATTATGTCTGGGGACAAGTCTGTCAAACACATTTCACTTCAGCAGACTCAAGGCTGAAAATATGTCATAATTCATTCACATAATTACATGTTATTGCCTTGAACTTTCCTGCAGCCGATAGGAATCCTAATTTATTGGCCATTCACGACATTTCTTCCTTAGGCTGACTGGCATTTCCTCAGGACAGGGCTGGATGACGTGTGACACATTGGGTGAAGACTGAGACACCGTCTGATGGGGAGGGGTGACGTAGTGGACTCCTAGTGTGAAGACTGAGACACTGTGTGATGTGGAGGGGTGACGTAGTGGACTCCTTGTGTGAAGACTGAGACACTGTGTGATGGGGAGGGGTGACGTAGTGGACTCCTAGTGTGAAGACTGAGACACTGTGTGATGTGGAGGGGTGACGTAGTGGACTCCTTGTGTGAAGACTGAGACACTGTGTGATGGGGAGGGGTGACGTAGTGGACTCCTAGTGTGAAGACTGAGACACTGTGTGATGTGGAGGGGTGACGTAGTGGACACCTTGTGTGAAGACTGAGATACTGTGTGATGGGGAGGGGTGACGTAGTGGACTCCTAGTGTGAAGACTGAGACACTGTGTGATGTGGAGGGTGAGACAGTAGACTCCTAGTGTGAAGACTGAGACACTGTGTGATGGGGAGGGGTGACGTAGTGGACTCCTAGTGTGAAGACTGAGACACCGTCTGATGGGGAGGGGTGACGTAGTGGACTCCTAGTGTGAAGACTGAGACACTGTGTGATGGGGAGGGGTGACGTAGTGGACTCCTAGTGTGAAGACTGAGACACTGTGTGATGGGGAGGGTGAGACAGTAGACTCCTAGTGTGAAGACTGAGACACTGTGTGATGGGAAGGGTGAGACAGTAGACTCCCTGTGTGAAGTCTGAGACACTGTGTGATGGGAAGAGTGAGACAGTAGACTCCCTGTGTGAAGTCTGAGACACTGTGTGATGGGAAGGGTGAGACAGTAGACTCCTTGTGTGAAGACTGAGACACTGTGTGATGGGAAGGGTGAGACAGTAGACTCCTTGTGTGAAGACTGAGACACTGTGTGATGGGGAGGGATGAGACTGCAGTCTCCTTGTGTGAAGACTGAGACACTGTGTGATGGACAAGGGTGAGACAGTAGACTCCTTGTGTGACGACTGAGACACTGTGTGATGGGGAAGGGTGAGACAGTGGACTCCTTGTGTGAAGACTGAGACACTCTGTGATGGGGAGGGGTGAGACAGTGAACTCCTTGTGTGAAGACTGAGACACTGTGTGATGGAGAGGGGTGACGTAGTGGACACCTTGTGTGAAGACTGAGACATCGTGCGCTGCCTTTTCCTGAGATAACTAGCCGTGACCTTCTGTATCAGACAGCGCAATGCAACGACAAGTAACTGCCCTGAGTGGATAGCACTATGTCATAAGATGAGATTATCCGTTGTGATTTTCATTACACAGCGGACTATATAGCCCTATGTTGCTAATTGTGACTATATAGCCATATGTTGCTACATGTGACTATATAGCTCTATGGTGTTACAGGTGACTATATAGCTCTATGTTGCTACCAGTGACTATATAGCCCTATGTTGTTACAGGTGACTATATAGATCTATGGTGTTACATGTGACTATATAGCCCTATGGTGTTACAGGTGACTATATAACCCTATGTTGCTACAGGTGACTATATAGCCCTATGGTGTTACAGGTGACTATAAAGCTCTATGTTGCTACCAGTGACTATATAGCCCTATGTTGTTACAGGCGACTATATAGATCTATGGTGTTACAGGTGACTATATAGCCCTATGGTGTTACAGGTGACTATATAGCCCTATGGTGTTACAGGTGACTATATAGCCCTATGGTGTTACAGGTGACTATATAGCCCTATGGTGTTACAGGTGACTATATAGCTCTATGTTGCTACATGTGACTATATAGCCCTATGTTGTTACAGGCGACTATATAGATCTATGGTGTTACAGGTGACTATATAGCCCTATGGTGTTACAGGTGACTATATAGCCCTATGGTGTTACAGGTGACTATATAGCCCTATGGTGTTACAGGTGACTATATAGCTCTATGTTGCTACCAGTGACTATATAGCTCTATGTTGCTACAGGTGACTATATAGCCCTATGTTGCTACCAGTGACTATATAGCTCTATGTTGCTACCAGTGACTATATAGCCCTATGTTGCTACAGGTGACTATATAGCTCTATGGTGTTACATGTGACTATATAGCCCTATGTTGCTACCAGTGACTATATAGCCCTATGTTGCTACAGGTGACTATATAGCTCTATGGTGTTACATGTGACTATATAGCCCTATGTTGCTACAGGTGACTATATAGCTCTATGTTGCTACAGGTGACTATATAGCCCTATGTTGCTACCAGTGACTATATAGCTCTATGTTGCTACCAGTGACTATATAGCCCTATGTTGCTACAGGTGACTATATAGCCCCATGTTGCTACCAGTGACTATATAGCTCTATGTTGCTACAGGTGACTATATAGCCCTATGTTGCTACAGGTGACTATATAGCCCTATGTTGCTACATTTGACTATCCCGACTAGTTGGCACTAACGCCACGTGATCAAGTAGATATTGACGCCAGGAAGGACTAGCATCCCTTCTGTAAGATTTGTACTTGACTTAGCACACTCGCTTTTTGTAACTCCAATTTTCTTTCACATTTCTTTTAACAACATTTTATACTGAAGTTCCATACTTCTTTCCTTGTATTCTTGAGTGAAATGAAGTTTAAATCCCTGCCACTGTGTCGCCTATAGAGCGCTGCACCAGGGACCGGCAACATTGTGACTACCCGAAAGGCCTTTTCAGCTGTGGAGTGTTTGTCGCACTGTATTAAGCAGTCTGGGCTTTGTTCGGTGGATAAAGCAGCCCAACACGGCCTCTTGCTATCACCAGCCTCCCAACGTGCAGGCGACTTCCACAGAAAGCCTATTGAGCCGCTAGTCAATGCCCTCAACTAAATAGAGTTGGGGCAATTCATTGGGGTGGAATGGTTCGAATTGAAACTAACCGACTCCTGTCCTGTGGCGTTCAAAAGTGTTATTGCTTGCGGTGGTGGTGGGTGACTTTAGGGCTCCTTTTAGAAAATATAGAGGTGTCAGTCTTTCATTCATTGGCCAGGTTTTCTCCTCGGGTCTGGGTTTTCATATGTGACTAAGGAGGCAGAAGTACCTTCACTCTTTCCTTAAGGAGTTGGCGTTTAGCGCTGTATGGATACGAGACATTTGAAAGAAGGAAATGACTTTTCAATCTAGTTTTTGTTACCTGCTCACACTCTGACAGTATTGTTGACAGGGTGTTCGACAGGTGAGAGGCGTCAGGATGATCATCTCCTCGCTATAAACACATCATTGTTCACTTTCACATAACCAACCTTACCAACATAAAATTGTTCTATTGACATATAAAGCACAGTGCAAAGTCCATTGTTTCATGCCAATATAAAACTGTTCAATTGACGCATGAACAGACCAGAATGAAAACTGTTTCACTTCTAAGCAATCTGGATTGCTACAACAACCCTTTGCTGTTTGTCGGTTTCACGCTCACTTCTGGACTCCGAATCTGGACTTCACAACTTCAGTTTGAAACCAAAATAATCAAACACGAAATGTTGAAACATATGTATGATAACAGAATGTATTTCAAAATGATCTAATCTTTCAACTTGATATAAAAGCTGCCTAGTAGTTACAACGGCAGCACTACATCCAATGGCCGTATTAGACATACTGACTGTGGGCAGAGGATACAGACTGTGGTCAATGGTGTAGATATATGGAGTGACCAGTGACCGCTGTTCTTGATGTCATTTCTGGGATGACTGAGGCATACGTCCGCCCATTTATATATCTCTCCGAAATATCTATACAAAGTTGGATTAATCTATTTTCTTCAACAAGCTTTAAGAACAATCTGGACTCGAGTCTGATTACAGAAGCTAGCACACCGCTGTCCTCTACAGAAATCGGGAACTTAACAGAAACAATGTAATCATTTTACAACAGAGGTTTGTTGTCTTAATAACCCTCCCTTGTCCTGTCCTCCCCTCCCCTTATATCTTCTGACTGAAAAACCTGGCGCATGTGGCACAGAGGCGTCTTGACCAATGCCTTCGTTGACCTGATTCAAAGTTGATATCAGAGCCTGCTTCCAACCAGATATAATCATGATTTACGTGATTGTATTCGGTGAAATAATAAGTTATGTAATGGTCTTAAAACATTGCCACCTGGCGGGCTTGATTGCAGCCTGATCTACCCGGGAGAAGTTACATTCGGCTTCTATCTCAGTCTGCCTTTATAGTATACTGCATGGCCAACCAAGTGTATTGCATGGCATGGCAGTGGATTATTTCTATCAGCAACTCTGGATAACATCGAATTGAGTTTAGTTTATACATAAATGATTCACATTAAATATTCCGCTGGAACAAAGTCAGTGTGGCTACGTTTTTATCGTACCATCACAAATATTTAGCTCTTACGACCTATGAACCGCCAGCCTTGAAGCCGGCCATAGTGAGTTCTCTCAAGTGGGTGGTCAGCGATCGGCCTGATAAGCAGTCACAAAGATTGGTAGATGGTCTAAAGTCTGGTCAGTGGAATGAATCAAATGCTTCAGCAAAATAACAAACGTTATGAATTTGCTGTCCTGGTTTAGGTATGTCGCGAAGGCCATTGCTCCTTCCAAGATAACACTGAGTATCGGCGCGTTTGCCCCGCATCGTTAATATAAGGAGGTGCTATGGGATAAGTTCATACTCGGCCTCGGATGGCGATTAAGCAATTGGTACTTCACCTCCACATCTCAGACTCTCAGTATTCACTACTACTTCACTTCCTGATGCCTTATCCTCAACATTCACTGGTAGTTCACCGCGTTTTTTCTGACACAATATTCTCCTTCCACGATATTCTTTTCGTCGTCACTTGCTACATTAGACCATTGCGCAACGGGAATAAAAACCTTGTCAAATTCCAGACTCGATTTACACTGCGCTTCTCAAATTGCGATAGATGTAAAAGTACCCGTTCAAGCATCGACCTCGCTGAATTAAAGGTCATTTTGTGTTATAAATGGGAGCCCCTTACACCCGACACACCGCGCGCTTAGCCTGCTGCTACAAGCGTTGTGGGATGGCAGAACATTTCTGTCAACGTCAGACGACGAAACCCAAGTGTCCCTCAAATGTAAAGTAATATTGCATGCCCTTCGTCACTTACTTAGTAAACTGATGTCCGACTGGAGTAATACCAGAGAACCAGTCAGAGTGTCGGGCTGCCAACAGTGTAGAAGGTTATGTCAAACACAGTAATTAACCATGAATAGGAAACTCTAACACGACAAGTTTCTTGAAGCCTTAAGGCGCCCCTGCCTCCCTCGGTCACTGAACAGGTCATGGTATTTCACTTTCCACCGCACAGTAAACTTCGGATTATCTCCAAAATACTAGTCAGGCTGAGGCAGCACGACCAACAACCATTACTTGTAACATGTGTACATGAATATATCGTACGCTAGTCTTAAAACGTAGACTGGACTGGTACGAAGCTTGAAGCATCTGACAGTGGAATTTTTAGACGGGTGTACCATCTATCAGTAGATTGACTTGAAGCTTGTACCTCTACGAATAGCCTGGATAAAGTCATGTACCGTCTTAAAGAGGTGCGGCTAGAAGCTTGTACCTCCAAGAATAGCCTGAATAAAAGCATATACCGTCTTACAGAGTAACGGCTAGAAGCTTGTACCTCTACGAATAGCCTGAATAAAGTCACATACCGTCTTACATATGTACGGCTAGAAGCGTGTACCTCTACGAATAGCCTGAATAAAGTCATACACCGTCTTATATATGTACGGCTAGAAGCGTGTACCTCTACGAATAGCCTGAATAAAGTCATGCACCGTCTTACAGAGTGACGGCTACAGGCTTGTACCTCTACGAAATAGCCTGAATAAAGTCATATACCGTCTTACAGAGTAACGTCTAGAAGCGTGTACCTCTACGAATAGCCTGAATAAAGTCATGCACCGTCTTACAGAGTAACGGCTACAAGCTTGTACCTCTACGAATAGCCTGAATAAAGCCATGCACCGTCTTATATATGTACGGCTAGAAGCGTGTACCTCTACGAATAGCCTGAATAAAGTCATATACCGTCTTACATATGTACGGCTAGAAGCGTGTACCTCTACGAATAGCCTGAATAAAGTCACATACCGTCTTATATATGTACAGCAAGAAGCGTGTACCTCTACGAAATAGCCTGAATAAAGTCATATACCGTCTTGCAGAGTAACGGCTAGAAGCTTGTACCTCTACGAAATAGCCTGAATAAAGTTATATACCGTCTTATATATGTACGGCTAGAAGCGTGTACCTCTACGAAATAGCCTGAATAAAGTCATATACCGTCTTACAGAGTAACGGCTAGAAGCGTGTACCTCTACGAATAGCCTGAATAAAGTCATATACCGTCTTACATATGTACGGCTAGAAGCTTGTACCTCTACGATATAGCCTGAATAAAGTCACATACCGTCTTACAGAGTAACGGCTAGAAGCGTGTACCTCTACGAAATAGCCTGAATAAAGTCATATACCGTCTTACAGAGTAACGGCTAGAAGCTTGTACCTCTACGAATAGCCTGAATAAAGTCATATACCGTCTTACAGAGTACGGCTAGAAGCCTGTAAAGTCACCCGTCTACGAATAGCCTGAATAAAGTCATATATACCGTCTTACATATGTACGGCTAGAAGCGTGTACCTCTACGAATAGCCTGAATAAAGTCATATACCGTCTTATATATGTACGGCTAGAAGCGTGTACCTCTACGAAATAGCCTGAATAAAGTCATATACCGTCTTACAGAGTAACGGCTAGAAGCGTGTACCTCTACGAATAGCCTGAATAAAGTCATATACCGTCTTACATATGTACGGCTAGAAGCGTGTACCTCTACGAATAGCCTGAATAAAGTCATATACCGTCTTATATATGTACGGCTAGAAGCTTGTACCTCTACGAATAGCCTGAATAAAGTCACATACCGTCTTACAGAGTAACGGCTAGAAGCGTGTACCTCTACGAATAGCCTGAATAAAGTCATATACCGTCTTACAGAGTAACGGCTAGAAGCGTGTACCTCTACGAATAGCCTGAATAAAGTCACATACCGTCTTACATATGTACGGCTAGAAGCTTGTACCTCTACGAATAGCCTGAATAAAGTCATATACCGTCTTATATATGTACGGCTAGAAGCGTGTACCTCTACGATATAGCCTGAATAAAGTCACATACCGTCTTACATATGTACGGCTAGAAGCGTGTACCTCTACGATATAGCCTGAATAAAGTCACATACCGTCTTACATATGTACGGCTAGAAGCGTGTACCTCTACGATATAGCCTGAATAAAGTCACATACCGTCTTACATATGTACGGCTAGAAGCGTGTACCTCTACGATATAGCCTGAATAAAGTCACATACCGTCTTACATATGTACGGCTAGAAGCGTGTACCGCATATCAAATGAAAGGCTGGAACTTTGGCGATACAGGAGTGAGCCGATGCATTAAATAACAAGGCAGATGTTCGACTCTCAGTCAGTAATGTTTTGACAATAATAATTTTAGTGGATGGATCTCGACAGAACTTTCAGTTCCCATAATACGAGCAACCAGTAAGTTTTTTTCATTTCCTGTGAGATTTGATATGCTCAAAAAAGAAGGGTTGTTTTTCGGGGTTTTTATATCTGGAGATTAGTACAGCCAAAATGAGATCCGGTGACCAAGCCACAGCGAGTACATTCTCGTAAGATTTGAAAGTTTTATGCAGCATTCGAGGGTAACGTGGGACAACAAGTAATTAAATAATAACGCGTAAACTCGACAATAAACGCTCCAAGATAACACGCAGTTGGCGTGATGGGTACTGATGCAGGGCTTCAGGGGAGGTAACCGCGGAAGCGACTCATTAAGATGCCGTGTCTTTTATGTTCCGTATCAAAAATTAATTACTGAACATGTGTTTGTCATCATCGATTACTCATGCCTGTTATCTACACTGTTTCTACAGATAGTGTGGATACGGGATCTTCATGCGGTTCGAAAACTGAAGGTATTTCCATGGTGATCAGTAAATGTCGCCATTTGGTATACATTCCATAACAGTGACCAAATGATGGGTTTCATACGACAAGTAACGCTAAAACATTTGCAACATTCACACTAGCGAGATGTGTAACAGGGCATCAGGGAGGACGTCGGGGGGGACGTCAAGGGGACGTCAAGGGGGACGTCATGGCAAGTGAGATGACACAAGACGTAGACGATACTACAAGAAAATAGCCCAAGTCAAACAAATCCTCAACTTATTCATAACCCGGTACAGTACCTCGGTACATCATCCGTTACAATACCTCGGTACATCATCCGGTACAGTACCTCGGTACATCTTTCAGTACAATACCTCGATATATCATCCGGTACAGTACCTCGATACATCATCCGGTACAGTACCTCGATATATCATCATCCGGTACAGTACCTCGATACATCATCCGTTACAGTACCTCGGTACATCATCCGGTACAGTACCTCGATACATCATCCGGTACAATACCTCGATACATCATCCGGTACAATACTTCCATACATCATCCGGTACAGTACCTCGATACTTCATCCGGTACAGTACCTCGATACATCATCCGGTACAATACCTCGCCCCTTTACCTCATCTATGAGTATTCTAACAATTATTATCGTAGACAAATATAAAGTCATCAAAGAAGGGGAGCTTAGGGCCCCAGCACAACGTCGGACATGACAAGTCTTCGATCTGTGTATGGGTACCGGTTTTAAAAAGTCTCATTTCGCCGTGCGAAGGCGAGTAGGCAGTCTGCTATAACCGTGAACCTGTGAAGTGAACATATCAAATTATTCTCAAAGGAAAACTACTCACTAACTCTAACCCCATGATATTATCAAAAGCTCCCGTTTGTTGGGCTGCTAAGTGTCTGCAGTGTGTTTCTCAGTACTATGATAGAAATGAGTCGAATACACCCTTAAACGCATACTTTGAAGAAGGTTCCCGTGCAGCTGTTGATACGTAGGCTGTGTACGACACTCCACTCAGGATATACCTGTCGGACTGGCGGTATGAAAGAATAACATCCTCATACATCTGCCATCAGACACGATCAGCATTCATAAAGTTCCAGATATATCTGTGGAATATTTGGTGTGAATGGTAGTGCTTACACATGATGCCGTCATGTTGGAGGGATATACCTAACTCAGCCTGTATTCATGTGTATGTGTGTGTATGTGTGTGTGCGTGCGTGCGCGCGCGCGCAAACGAATATACTGTATGTATATATAATCATATTCGATATATAGCTATTTGCGGGATATACAATATATACATTTGGTTCCATTTCTTTCATATGTTTGGCAAAAGCACAGCTGTATACCTCTTGTGGGTCACAACTTGCAATTAGTCTTAATCTTGTTACAGGGTTGGACCAGAAGGAACGCGCTGGCGATAAGCAGCGCCCTCAGCCCGCAGGAGCTAGAGAAATCTTCGGAAGTAACACCGTAAGTTCCTAAATCCACATAGATAGAAAACAGACTGCTGCCAAATCCTAAATACGAAAATCATTCATATTTCGTACCGGGGAAAGACCACCAACACCGAAACAGACTATGATCAATCGGCTTGGAAGGACAGGGAAAACATTCAGAAACATTGGCCGCTGGTTGGGAAGTTTCAGGAAATGCAAGTAGTTGTGAGTTGGTGGTCTTGTCTGTAACGTCACACGGGAAAATAGATGTGCACGCATGCGCAAACACTAGAAATATAATAACAAAGTCATCCAAGCGTGGCCGGTAACAGTTTGATTTATACCTGTTGGTGTCAAACAGCAATGTCCGGGTGCACTTGGGTGTCACCTTTTGTCGTGTATGTCCGAACTTACACTGACAGTGGTCAGCTGTTCGATGTACATCTTCTACCGATATGCTGCATGTGCATGTTTCCTCAACCGATAGGATGCATGTGCATGTTTCCTCAGCCGATAGGATACATGTATATGTTTCCTCTACCGATAGGATGCATGTGCATGTTTCCTCAGCCGATAGGATGCATGTGTATGTATATGTTTCCTCTACCGATAGGATGCATGTGTATGTTTCCTCAGCCGTTAGGATGCATGTATATGTTTCCTCTACCGATAGGATGCATGTGCATGTTTCCTCAGCCGATAGGATGCATGTATATGTTTCCTCTACCGATAGGATGCATGTGCATGTTTCCTCAGCCGATAGGATGCATGTGTATGTATATGTTTCCTCTACCGATAGGATGCATGTGTATGCATATGTTTCCTCTACCGATAGGATGCATGTATGTTTCCTCAACCGATAGGATGCATGTGCATGTTTCCTCAGCCGATAGGATGCGTGTGTATGTTTCCTCAACCGATAGGATGCATGTGTATGTATATGTTTCCTCTACCGATAGGATGCATGTATGTTTCCTCAACCGGCAGGATGCATGTGTATGTTTCCTCTACCGATAGGATGCATGTATATGTTTCCTCAACCGATAGGATGCATGTGTATGTATATGTTTCCTCTACCGATAGGATGCATGTATGGTTCCTCAACCGATAGGATGCATGTGCATGTTTCCTCATCCGATAGGATGCATGTGTATGTTTCCTCAGCCGATAGGATGCATGTATATGTTTCCTCAGCCGATAGGATGCATGTGTATGTATATGTTTCCTCTACCGATAGGATGCATGTGTATGTTTCCTCAGCCGATAGCATGTATGTATATGTTTCATCATGTATAGGTTTCCTCAACCGATAGGATGCATGTGTATGTATATGTTTCCTCTACCGATAAGATGCATGTATGGTTCCTCAACCGATAGGATGCATGTGCATGTTTCCTCAGCCGATAGGATGCATGTGTATGTTTCCTCAGCCGATAGGATGCATGTATATATTTCCTCAGCCGATAGGATGCATGTGTATGTATATGTTTCCTCTACCGATAGGATGCATGTGTATGTTTCCTCAGCCGATAGCATGTATGTATATGTTTCGTCAGCCGATAGGATGCATGTGTATGTTTCTTCAGCCGATAGGATGCATGTGTATGTTTCCTCGGCCGATAGGATGCATGTGTATGTATATGTTTCCTCAGCCGATAGGATGCATGTGCATGTTTCCTCAGCCGATAGGATGCATGTATATGTTTCTTCAGCCGGCAGGATGCATGTGTATGTTTCTTCAGCCGGCAGGATGCATGTGTATGTTTCTTCAGCCGGCAGGATGCATGTGTATGTTTCTTCAGCCGGCAGGATGCATGTGTATGTTTCCTCAGCCGATAGGATGCATGTGCATGTTTCCTCACCCGATAGGATGCATGTGCATGTTTCCTCAGCCGATAGGATGCATGTGTATGTATATGTTTCCTCAGCCGATAGGATGCATGTATATGTTTCGTCAGCCGATAGGATGCATGTATATGTTTCCTCAGCCGATAGGATGCATGTATATGTTTCCTCAGACGATAGGATGCATGTGTATGTTTCCTCAGCCGATAGGATGCATGTGTATGTATATGTTCTGTAGTTGTGAAGCAGTTAAACATTTGAAGTACTTGTATGATCGCTATTTCTGGAGGATCCACTGAGAGAAGAAATGCTTATCAGCGAACAGTTGGCGGTAATAAACATGTCCGTCCAGCACCTGGGAGCCGGCCTAATATGCCACTTTATCAATACCGAATGATGGCGTACATATATAGAGGAACACACATTTTCGTGTAGTGTTTAACAAGAGAGTGAACTCAGCTAAATCATCCTTTTCGTGATAAGCTTTCATATGTAACATGCATTTTAATGGCCATCTATTCATCGAGGTAATGGCAACAGCATGTGTCTATGCCTCAAAACATGACAGCGAAACCATCTCAACAACATGTTCTGAAGACATTTAAGAAATAAACCTTTGTTTTTCACCAATATAGTTTTGATAATGCGAAAATACAAAACTTCTATCTCAAGTGATTCCTACGCCAAAACGTCTCATACGTAACAGTTTGATATATACCTGTTGATACGGTTTGATGTATACCCAACTTCTAAATGCCTTTCAAAAACTTGTCTCATACGTAGTCCGCATGAATAGCGCCTCACGTCACATTTGGAGCAGGCCTTATGGTTACCCATAAGAAGGCCTTATTTTTTGGTTGCCTTAGTAACAGGCATAAATAGTTCAAGGGTCATATGACCGTTTCAAAGTTTGATCTGAGATGTTGGTACATGTGTGTCATCATCTCGGGATGTGTTACAGCATCCATGTCTACTGCTGTGGCTCCACACAACACACTGGGACCTGTGTCTGCCGGCCAGTGAAAGGTAGGATGCCAACTGCTTTTGATAATGTTATAAATACAAAACATAAAACATAGTGTACAAGATCGGGTGTTATACATAAGCTGACTTGTCTATAGTTGGAACTATCATGTTTGTTGCTCATACATCAATGTGTGAAATGTATCTATATTTCTTGTACCTACTGTGTAAATATTTGTAGCTTATAGAATATTGCCACTGTTTCTTCATGGAATGCTATGCAATAAATATCTTATCTTATCTTATCAATGTTGGAAACTAATTGTTTAAGTGCTGTATTGCTGCTTGACTATAAGTATTATCAATATTTCAGATACTGGTACAGCTTTCAAGAAAAGCCAGAAATCTTTCTCCTAGTAATGTAGTTTTGTTTTGTCTAAATGCCTCAACGAATTATCGTTAGCTGAAGAGATGACGGTCAAATGTACGATATCAGCTGAGTAAATAATGATGACTACGTATGGCGTGTTACTGTGCTGCATCCTGCCTAACAGAGTTGACAAGTCAATACTTACAGGAAAATTCAGCATTATTTTCCAGCCAAATGCCACAACGTGCCGCCATACGTGGGCCGACAAAGACAAGACAGAACGTGTGTACACAACATGTTCTATATGGGGGGTAGGACCGGGGGTAGGACCGGGGTATCGGGTGGGGAGGGAGGGAAGCTTGCTCTCTCTTCTGGGTGATTAAAGGTACCGACATATTCATAAATTTGCTTTTATCTCGGCCGAATGTCTAATATCCATGTTGCTGACTGGCCGAATGTTTCTAGTCGGTAGTTATAGATAGGCAAATTGACAGGTTACGCAGTTTTATCTGTACTTCACAACATCGAGAACACCGGCCGCGCGGTTGGAACTAGACATGAGTTGAAATACACATGAAATGTACACGTCGTGTCTAAGTTCTGCTACTGCAGATGATGAAAGAAATATCGTATTTGAATTTAGGCCAGAGAAATTTGTTGGTGTTTGTGTAGTGTCAACTGTTTGAACTACAACATTCATACGCAATTTACTGTAGAAGCCGTAGGCTAGGAAAAATAGTGGAGTCGAGACGTCCTAGCGGTGCTGTACACTCGGCACACTGTTCGATAGTTCGATCACGGTTATATATCTCAGCAGCACACTGTTCCATAGTTCGTTCACGGTTATATATCTCAGCACACTGTTCGATAGTTCGTTCACGGTTATATATCTCAGCACACTGTTCAATAGTTCGATCACGGTTATATATCTCAGCACACTGTTCGATAGTTCGATCACGGTTATATATCTCAGCACACTGTTCGATAGTTCGATCACGGTTATATATCTTCGCACACTGTTCGATAGTTCGATCACGGTTATATATCTCAGCACACTGTTCAATAGTTCGTTCACGGTTATATATCTCAGCACACTGTTCCATAGTTCGTTCACGGTTATATATGTCAGCACACTGTTCGATAGCCATGTCACAGTTTCATATCAATTCAAGTTATGGATATCAGCACTGGTTTCGTGCAACGCTTGCTGACAAATAAAAACGGAAACAAAAACTTTGTGTGAATTACTGATGACATATTAACGTAGCGTTCTGCGTCACGACGAGACGCACTCACTCATATCTCTTGTCATGTATTCAAACATAAAAAGCAAATCCATGAAAGTTAGTTTAGTGAAGAAAAAGGAATGAGCTGAGAAATACATGCGTCGCACGACAAAACTGTCACATAATAAATGGATGCACTAGAATTTGGTGATGCGTCTAGATTCAGCCAGACGTACAACCCGAGTGTAGTTCTAGTATTTAAGCACTTTCCACAATATATCGATTGATATCTATTTTACTTCTTTAGGAAATGTGATTTCCACTCACTCATTTCAACGTGTCGTCTTTTATGAAATGCTCTTGTTCTGCGGAAAGGCATAGTTCAAGAATGTGTCACTTGAATTAACGGTTAGTGTCATACTGGGGTATGTATGTGGCAGTGACCCCTATTACTGGCTGTCACTGCTGGCGCTGTGGCGAGCCCAGGAGTGAGCTAAACACTGTAAGGAGGTCCGTCTGACAAACACTTGTTGCTACATGTGACGTCAGATATAACTAGAGGCATCCATTACCGTGTGACCCCATACATCATGGAACAGTTATTAGAGGAAATACTTGTGTGTAGTATGAGAACTTTGTACACCTCACATTGGTTGTACAGCTCACACTGGTTGTACAGCTCACACTGGTTGTACAGCCCACACTGGTTGTACACATCAAACTGGTTGTACACCTTACACTGGTTGTACACCTCACACTGGTTGTACACATTACACTGGTTGTACATCTCACACTGGTTGTACACCTTACACTGGTTGTACAGCTCACACTGGTTGTACACTTGACACTGGTTGTACACCTCACACTGGTTGCACTCCTCACACTGGTTGTACACCTCACACTGGTTGTACACCTCACACTGGTTGCACACCTCACACTGGTTGTACACCTCACACTGGTTGCACTCCTCACACTGGTTGTACACCTCACACCTCACACTGGTTGCACTCCTCACACTGGTTGTACACCTCACACTCACACTGGTTGCACAAATCACACTGGTTGCACTCCTCACACTTGTTGCACACCTCACACTGGTTGTACACCTCACACTGGTTGTACACCTCACACTGGTTGTACACCTCACACTGGTTGTACACCTCACACTGGTTGTACACCTCACACTGGTTGTACACCTCACACTGGTTGCACACCTCACACTGGTTGCACACCTCACACTGGTTGCACACCTCACACTGGTTGCACACCTCACACTGGTTGTACACCTCACACTGGTTGTACACCTCACACTGGTTGCACACCTCACACTGGTTGTACACCTCACACTGGTTGTACACCTCACACTGGTTGCACTCCTCACACTGGTTGTACACCTCACAGTGGTTGTACACCTCACACTGGTTGCACTCCTCACACTGGTTGCGCTCCTCACACTGGTTGTACACCTCACACCTCACACTGGTTGCACTCCTCACATAGTACACAACATTCAGGTATTGAACAATAGCTGCAACTTTCAGTATTCTGCAAGGGAATCACAATTGGTAATGTGTAAACCAAGGAGCGTGTTTCATCCACACAGCAGTTGCAGGTATGAGGTGGGCTCGTGACGCTGTAGAGGGGGTTGGGGAGAGGGGGACGCACGATGGTGACTAGGGGCCACACTGTTTCAAGTTTCTCACATGAAGATTATCAGCTAGTGGTTATAACTACAGGTAAAACATATCCTGTGTTGTCAACGTTTCACAGTCAATTTCAGTCTGAAGAGTCATAATGCAGCATGGGCCAGTAGGTTTAATGTTGATAGCAAAACAAAACAGTCTATAGCAATATCATTCACTTGCACCAGGTGACCTTTCTTTCAACAGCTGGCTAATAACATACAAGCCACACATCAAAAGCCTGATCCTATAATTTAAAACAAGAATTATGAAAATCTTTTACAATGGTTCAAACACACCGACGTATTAGAATTTCTCGCTTAATGTCTGATGAGTGGAGCTGTGCTATTGTCACTCAGTATGGCGGCTTGTTGGGCTGCTTGATATCTATAGCCAGGGCACATAATGCCCCTGAACACGGGGAGCGCTCATACTTTATTGTAGGAATATTTCAATAACAATTTCAGCAATATATATAACACTCCTGAGCTCCATTAATGGGTGTTGGAAACGATAGAGGCAATTAGTACATGTAGTCCCGATAAGATAATCTTTATGATTGCTGTCAACACGTGCTTAGTCCAACTATGTATTTCAGTCGGTGGATCCACCTTGACGTGTGAATAGCACCAGTGTGGCATTCCCAGGGAACCAACAGAGTGTCTAGCGGCGTCATCAGGCAAAGTTACAATAAGTACCAACTGGGGTTAGAAACTACGTCAAACTAATGGCATGGAAAACAGGGCAGTATTCTACTACAGCTTACGATACAACAATTAGTGTCATGTATGTAGGCCCTCCAGATCATAGTATTAACGCTCGAATGAAATGTCGCAGTAACGAAGTACTTCACGATAATAATTGTGTTGAAATATTAAAAAAAATACTTCAACCAACACAGAACAAATGTAGCCACAGGTGACATTAACGGTGTTGTTGCCAGGAGGATGGATTAACACTCGGGTCCAGGGACATCAAGTCTCTCCTGACTGAACCCATTCAGGTCATACACGCAGATCTAGAAAATTATCATAAGATATCAAAAAAAATATTATATAATCTAATATAGACGCAGCCACATACAGACACACCTCCTGCAGCAGTCACATACAGACACACCTCCTCTAGTAGCCACATACATACACACCTCCTGTAGCAGTCACAAACAGACACACCTCCTGTAGCAGCCACATACAGACACACCTCCTGTAGCAGTCACATACAGACACACCTCCTGTATAGCAGTCACATACAGACACACCTCCTGTAGACAGACACACTTCCTGTAGCAGCCACATACAGACACACCTCCTGTAGCAGTCACAGACAGACACACCTCCTGTAGCAGCCACATACAGACACACCTTCTGTAGCAGTCACAGACAGAGACACCTCCTGTAGCAGCCACATACAGACACACCTCCTGTAGCAGCCACATACAGACACACCTCCTGTAGCAGCCACATACAGACACACCTCCAGTAGCAGTCACAGACAGAGACACCTCCTGTAGACAGCCACATACAGACACACCACATACAGAGCACCTCCTGTAGCAGTCACAGACAGACACACCTCCTGTAGCAGCCACATACAGACACACCTTCTGTAGCAGTCACAGACAGAGACACCTCCTGTAGCAGCCACATACAGACACACCTCCTGTAGCAGCCACATACAGACACACCTCCAGTAGCAGCCACATACAGACACACCTCCTGTAGCAGCCACATACAGACACACCTCCTGTAGCAGCCACATACAGACACACCTCCTGTAGCAGCCACATACAGACACACCTCCTGTAACAGTCACATACAGACACATTTCCTGTAGCAGTCACATACAGACACATTTCCTGTAGCAGTCACATACAGACACACCTCCTGTAGCAGTCAACATACAGACACACCTCCTGTAGCAGCCAAATACAGACACACCTCCTGTAGCAGCCACAGACAGACACACTTCCTGTAGCAGCCACAGACAGACACACCTCCTGTAGCAGTCACATACAGACACACCTCCTGTAGCAGCCAGATACAGACACATCCCCTGTAGCAGCCACATACAGACACCCTGTAGCAGTCACATACAGACACACCTCCAGTAGCAGCCACATACAGACACGACTCCTGTAGCAGCCACATACAGACACACACCCTGTAGCAGCCACATACAGACACACCTCCTGTAGCAGTCACATACAGACACACCTCCTGTAGCAGCCAGATACAGACACACACCCTGTAGCAGCCACATACAGACACACCTCCTGTAGCAGCCACATACAGACACACCTCCTGTAGCAGCCAGATACAGACACACACCCTGTAGCAGTCACATACAGACACACCTCCTGTAGCAGTCACATACAGACACACCTCCTGTAGCAGTCACATACAGACACACCTCCTGTAGCAGCCAGATACAGACACACCTCCTGTAGCAGCCACATACAGACACACCTCCAGTAACAGTCACAGACAGACACACTCCCTTTAGCAGTCACATACAGACACACCTCCTGTAGCAGTCACATACAGACACACCTCCTGTAGCAGCCACATACAGACACACCTCCTGTAGCAGTCACAGACAGAGACACCTCCTGTAGCAGCCAGATACAGACACACCTCCTGTAGCAGCCACATACAGAGACACCTCCTGTAGTAGTCACAAACACACCTCTCTGACGTTATGCGGAGTAAAGACTCGTAGTGCAAATGATTATAAAACGTAATGCTAACGGTTATGACACGTGATGTTAAGGGTTATATGACACCTAAGGCTAACGGTTATGACACGTCATGTTAAGTGTTATGACAGTTGATGCTACCCGTAATGACACCTAAGGCTTACGGTAATGACACCTAAGGCTAACGGTAATGACACCTAAGGCTAACGGTAATGACACATGACGGGTTTTCCAGCTCTGCTGTTTATAGCCGGTCTGCCCGAGTCCGACATCTAACATAACCATTTGTTGACGGATGGCGAGCTTGCTGGTTCCAGATATCCTGAAATTCCTGGAATGCGCGGTGCCGTCTTGGAGAACATTCCAACACGGAAGATGGTGGAGATACCCCGGACTGTATCTCGAATCAAACGTAAATGCTCGCTTGGCGTGAAGGGAAGCGTTAAGCATGTGTAACCATACATCAAGGTCGGTTACCTCGATGGGCTGCCTATGTCGACGTGCTGCCTATGTCGACGTGCGTCAGTTCCAACTACCAAGTTAAGGAGAGGAAGACTGTGCGCCGTGGAAGCACATGGTGTAATTGTGCGTGACCTGTCCCTCTCTGTTTCTGTATCAACAACCGATTTCCGTCTTCCACACAGGGGAGTTGCCTCCCTTGGAAACGCCATCAACCTATCATTGTGGGTTCGAATCACATTCCGGCGCACTGATCACTTAACCACTGTGACTGCCACAGGCCAAATAGCGTACAGCAAGGGACCGACATTTTGCCCTGATTCCGCCTGTGGGTTTGTCAGTAGGTAAGCGTGTGCCACCTGCACGACGGTCTGCTCAAACGTGATACAACTGTAACCACTCACTAACATACAACTGCACCCACAGTGCCCTGTGCCAACAAGACTCCAACAGACAGATTCAAAGGAAACCCGCAGTAGGTATGTATACTTGGTTTCCAGGATGACATTGTGCCCCTCACTTACACAAGATATAGAACCCAAGACGTAGGAGTTACAGTAGTAGTACATGTAGTAGGTGGAGTTGCTCTTTCGTTAAAGAAATCGAATTCAATTTGAAACATGACATAACTACTTTCACGGCTCCGTGGTTCGCGCAGTAGAAGCTAGGATAAAACAGACGCGGGTTTCATTTTTTCGCAACAGTTCCTGGCAAAAAGTTAGGTTAATTTGGCTAAGACATATACAGAAAGGTTTTTAATAGCCCTTCACGGCACGATGTGAGGAAATATCGCAGGAAATTGTTGATTGGGTGGATTACCTGGATATACACTCTGAACGGGATATCTGATTTATGATCACTTTCTAATTCTTCAGACTCGTGGTAAGTGTTTTCCTGCAGCTACACACGCCGTCCGTGTACTCGGCCTCCTCCTGCCTCTACAGCAGCAGCATCTGTATAACGTACAGCGTCAGTCTAACAGTCGCGCTACAACTGGAACAATGCGTTCAAGCTATTTCAAAATTTCAGACAATTTCTGCCCCCCAAAAAACAAAATAAAAAGTTTAAACTCAACAAATTCCCCTTAAAGTGTTTCGGACTTGAGTGTAATTCTGACCTGTCAATTTCAATCAATCAAACGTTGAATTTCCGTGAGTAATTGCCGGTGTTCATTTCAACATTAAGTGATGCTAAGTGCTGTCTGTTTATAGTCTACGAGCTCGAGTGGGGATAATCAAATTCATTAAACCAGTGTTATCACAAGGAACACGAGAGAAATCGCGTGTTACAATTTGACTGATTATCTCTGAATTATCAACAGCATAGGTTTCCTATTGAAGCCTGTGGCAGAGGAGGACAATACGTTTCTGTGCGCCACAGACCAAAGTGGGCCTGGCTTTTAATCTAATCAAGCCGTTTGTTTGCTGTTGCCGTCCTCGTCAAGCGACCGTCTTGACCCTAAGGAAGGACTGCCATTCTCTCATATCCGTGCGTAATTTCTGTTTAATTGGCGTGATTCACCTAAATCCTCCTGACTCGCCCAATCCCCGCGGGGCGGTTCTGTCAACGGGCCTAAGAAAGCAGTGAGTTCTTGTTAAAGGGCTTGACGAAGTTCATTCTCTCGCCTCTGAGCAGCGCGAGATTGTCTGTGCGCGGAGTGTGAGGTTCCACCAGGCTGATTGGTATGGCGATAATACCGTGGCTTAACACCTTCGTCTAACCTACAATCTGTCAGACCAGCCACTTCCAACTGATGGCTGCCGCTTCGGCGGCACACTTCACACTTGCTGGCGTTATTCCACAGATTTTTGACCGTTGATCATGTCTTAAATGACCAATAGCTTCCAGCACACACCTGTTGGTCCTATACATATGACAACATGCAGGGAAACTTTCATCTGTTTTTCAAAGTTTGCGAGCTCTCAGTTCTCAGAAAAACCTAATAATGGCAAAATGCTTCCAGATAAAACTAAACCATTCACAATGAGAGGCCATCAGAAGGTGGGAAACGAGGGTTCTACATGGAATAAAAACTGTGGTGTCTTCCTGGACGCGTGGCCAATGTTGTGTGATAGTTGACCTTAGAGCAAATATATCAATGACTGAAATCATCCATTACAGAACAGGGGCAATTGTGAAAACATGCAGTTGACACGCACACACAAGTAGCAGTTAGAGTATACTTGCAGGAGGAGTAAAGAAAATAGAGAATACATACATATTATATAATTAATTTTTGATACATTATGTTCTGAAATTGTAACCATGGTTACATATACTCTTGTGTGTTAACGACATAATTTGTTGAAATGTATCAGAAGGAAGCTGAAGTAAGAAGAGGGGTCATTGATGAATACATCGAAGAGAGTAGGACATAAACCTTATCCTTGTCGGACACTTTACCAATTACAAACTTGGAACATACCTTCTTATAGGTTGTACATTACATGATTACTACAGAGGAATGACATTAACTGATGAGCATTGCCCAAGATTTCATGGATCAAAGGCAAACTCGACTGAATCAAAGGCATGTCACTCGGAGACACACATACATGGGGAGACCAATAACAATAACTATATATCGTCCTTGGGGTTCAGGTCAAGTGTATCATACAACACCTCACTCGGAGACACACACACCATACAACACCTCACTCGGAGAGACCAACAACAACAACAATAACTATATATCGTCCTTGGGGTTCAGGTCAAGTGTATCATACAACACCTCACTCGGAGACACAAACACATGGGGAGACCAACAACAATAAGTATATATCGTCCTTGGGGTTCAGGTCAAGTCCATCATACAACACCTCACTCGGAGACACACACACATGGGGAGACCAACAACAATAACTATATATCGTCCTTGGGGTTCAGGTCAAGTGTATCATACAACACCTCACTCGGAGACACAAACACATGGGGAGACCAACAACACTAACTATATATCGTCCTTGGGGTTCAGGTCAAGTGTATCATACAACACCTCACTCGGAGACACACACACATGGGGAGACCAACAACAATAAGTATATATCGTCCTTGGGGTTCAGGTCAAGTCCATCATACAACACCTCACTCGGAGACACACACACATGGGGAGACCAACAACAATAACTATATATCGTCCTTGGGGTTCAGGTCAAGTGTATCATACAACACCTCACTCGGAGACACAAACACATGGGGAGACCAACAACAATAACTATATATCGTCCTTGGGGTTCAGGTCAAGTGTATCATACAACACCTCACTCGGAGACACAAACACATGGGGAGACCAACAACACTAACTATATATCGTCCTTGGGGTTCAGGTCAAGTGTATCATACAACACCTCACTCGGAGACACACACACATGGGGAGACCAACAACAATAACTATATATCGTCCTTGGGGTTCAGGTCAAGTGTATCATACAACACCTCACTCGGAGACACACACATGGGGAGACCAACAACAATAACTATATATCGTCCTTGGGGTTCAGGTCAAGTGTATCATACAACACCTCACTCGGAGACACACACACATGGGGAAACCAACAACAATAACTATATATCGTCCTTGGGGTTCAGGTCAAGTGTATCATACAACACCTCACTCGGAGACACAAACACATGGGGAGACCAACAACAATAACTATATATCGTCCTTGGGGTTCAGGTCAAGTGTATCATACAACACCTCACTCGGAGACACACACACATGGGGAGACCAACAACAATAACTATATATCGTCCTTGGGGTTCAGGTCAAGTGTATCATACAAAACCTCACTCGGAGACACACACACATGGGGAAACCAACAACAATAACTATATATCGTCCTTGGGGTTCAGGTCAAGTGTATCATACAAAACCTCACTCGGAGACACACACACATGGGAAGACCAACAACGGTAGACAGCAAGTACAGTAATTACACTCACTGAGTGACACACAATAGCCTACGTCAATGTCCATGAACGGCGGCTCCTGGTGATTTGATGACCAAGGCTCTTTGCGGCAGTTAACGTCACAGTGAGAAATCTGTTCCTCGCGTAAAACACGCGGAAATGACGATCTTCCCTGTAGGTTGTAACCCTTGTTTTCCTGTACTAGGTCTGTCCTATGTTCGGCCAGTTTGATGGTGGTGTGTTGCCAGTGTGGTGATAGTGCACTTTGCACACCCCAGAATCCGTGCAACATTGTCCTGTGTTGCACCCATCTACAACATCACAGTCACTCTTTCTCTCTGCTCTGTAGTGGGATGGGGCATGTTCTTTGTGTCAGATCGATGGCAGTAAAGGCACCAGACAGACACGTATTACTTACTCGATTCTGAAACGGGCAGTTTTATGCACACCTTGTAAATTTCAGTGAATAAATGAAACACATGGTTCTCACTCGTGATGCAAGTGGCTCTCGAGAGACGTGCAATTAGCCAATATTCAGGTTTACAACCATGCGGTAACTAGCGTGTAACTAGCTAATATCCAGGTTTACAACCATGTGGTAACTAGCGTGTAACTAGCCAATATCCAGGTTTACAACCATGCGATAACTAGCGTGTAACTAGCCAATATCCAGGTTTACAACCATGCGATAACTAGCGTGTAACTAGCCAATATCCAGGTTTACAACCATGCGGTAACTAGCGTGTAACTAGCCAATATCCAGGTTTACAACCATGTGGTAACTAGCGTGTAACTAGCCAATATCCAGGTTTACAACCATGCGGTAACTAGCTTGTAACTATCATATATCCAGGTTTACAACCATGTGGTAACTAGCGTGTAACTAGCCAATATTCAGGTTTACAACCACGTGGTAACTAGCGTGTAACTAGCTAATATCCAGGTTTACAACCATGCGGTAACTAGCGTGTAACTAGCCAATATCCAGGTTTACAACCATGTGGTAACTAGCGTGTAACTAGCCAATATCCAGGTTTACAACCATGCGGTAACTAGCGTGTAACTAGCTAATATCCAGGTTTACAACCATGTGGTAACTAGCGTGTAACTAGCCAATATTCAGGTTTACAACCATGTGGTAATTAGCGTGTAACTAGCCAATATCCAGTTTACAACCATGCGGTAACTAGCGTGTAACTAGCTAATATCCAGGTTTACAACCATGTGGTAACTAGCGTGTAACTAGCCAATATCCAGGTTTACAACCACGTGGTAACTAGCGTGTAACTAGCTAATATCCAGGTTTACAACCATGCGGTAACTAGCGTGTAACTAACCAATATCCAGGTTTACAACCATGCGGTAACTAGCGTGTAACTAGCTAATATCCAGGTTTACAACCATGTGGTAACTAGCGTGTAACTAGCCAATATCCAGGTTTACAACCATGCGATAACTAGCGTGTAACTAGCTAATATCCAGGTTTACAACCATGTGGTAACTAGCGTGTAACTAGCCAATATCCAGGTTTACAACCATGTGGTAACTAGCGTGTAACTAGCTAATATCCAGGTTTACAACCATGTGGTAACTAGCGTGTAACTAGCCAATATTCAGGTTTACAACCACGTGGTAACTAGCGTGTAACTAGCTAATATCCAGGTTTACAACCATGCGGTAACTAGCGTGTAACTAGCCAATATCCAGGTTTACAACCATGTGGTAACTAGCGTGTAACTAGCTAATATCCAGGTTTACAACCATGCGGTAACTAGCGTGTAACTAGCCAATATCCTGGGTTACAACCATGTTGTAACTAGCGTGTAACTAGCTAATATCCAGGTTTACAACAATGTGGTAACTAGCGTGTAACTAGCCAATATCCAGGTTTACAACCATGCGGTAACTAGCGTGTAACTAGCCAATATCCAGGTTTACAACCATGTTGTAACTAGCGTGTAACTAGCCAATATCCAGGTTTACAACCATGTGGTGGTGAAGGAATAAACAGTTAATGTAGGTCACCTTACGTTTCCTTTGCCCCTGAGTGTAGCAGTAAGCAACAATTATAACATGCCGCCTGTTGACACACAAGAAAAGCTGCACCTGACACACACAACAGAAGCTGCACCTGACACACACAACGGAAGCTGCACCTGACACACACAACAGAAGCTGCACCTGACACACACGCAACAGAAGCTGCACCTGACACACACGCAACAGAAGCTGCACCTGACACACACGCAACAGAAGCTGCACCTGACACACACACAAGAAAAGCTGCACCTGACACACACACAACAGAAGCTGCACCTGAAACACACACAACAGAAGCTGCACCTGACACACACGCAACAGAAGCTGCACCTGACACACACGCAACAGAAGCTGCACCTGACACACACACACAACAGAAGCTGCACCTGACACACACACAACAGAAGCTGCACCTGACACACACACACAACAGAAGCTGCACCTGACACACACACAACAGAAGCTGCACCTGACACACACACAACAGAAGCTGCACCTGACACACACACAACAGAAGCTGCACCTGACACACACATATTTGACAACAAAGTTAATTGACTCTGCACTGACAGCTGTAGGGAAGACACATATATCTTAAAATAACTCCAAGTTGATGGGATAAAGGAGTGAACGTGTAATTATTGAGACAACCTAATCCCGCATGAACACAGGCGGGCAATGCTGGTAGCACAGATACAGGTGAGACGGATACCTGGTTAAACACGTCAAATACCCTGGTATTCTGAGTGGTTTGGGAAAATGGCTGCTGAATATTGGTGTGAGAGTGTCCGGCGTTACAGTGTGTCAGACATTACAGGGTGTCTGGCGTTACAGTGTGTCAGACATTACAGGGTGTCTGGTGTTACAGTCATTAAAGGGTGTTTAAGTTATCGTGTACCGGGCATTATTGGCATCAATGAATCTGTGACATTACGAGGTGTCTAACACTATATGGAGCCTCTCACATCACAGGATCTCTATTATTAGAAGGCGTCTTGTATTACAAGGTGTCCGGTATCACAGGGTGTCCGGCATAACATCTCATGAGAGTCTAGTGTCAACGTTTCCGACGTTCCCGCCAGACTACTGGGCCGATCGAGGCTCACGCCTACTTGGAGTAATTACATGATAATGACTTTAGAGAATGCCTAACATATGTTCTGGAAGAAGCCCAAATTACCTACTGAAGTAAATGTCGCGGCGTGAAGGGGAACCTTCGACTTAATCCAATATTGCAGTCCACCCTTCGCGTCAATAGTCGCACTCACCTCACCTCTCAAGCTGCTTCCAGTGTCAATGGGAGATATACGTGGCTTCCATGTCTCTCACACGTTCACTCATAGTTCATAGCGAATTAATTTGGCTTCATGTATCAGGCTGGTTTTCAAAGACTATGATGTTGTAGTGAATAGGCAAGCGTGCTTCAATCGGCCATGTGCGTTACCTATTGCTTCTTGGTTTAATTCAACAGTCTGGTTTAAGCCGAAATGTACAATTGGAGTGCTGCTACATGGTTCGAGTATTGCTGCTTGGTTTAAGTCTAACTTCGTGTTTATAAACCACTGCATGGATAAATCTGTCGATGGATTTATGAACCACATATACTTATTGGGTTACTTTATAGCACCAGGATTTAAGTATTACTGATCGACTGAAGCACTGTTTCGCGGTTTTAAGTCTTACTTGGAGATAAGAAGAACTTTGTAGTTTAAGGACTAACTGCACGATGTAACTACTTCTTTGTGGTTTAAACATTACTTAGTGGTTTAATCATTACTTTGTGGTTTAAGAACATCTATATGGTTTAAATATTTGTTCAAGGTTTAAATGTTACTTCATGGCATTTCATCGTGTCTGTAAAGCACCAATGTGTGTGTTGCCCAAGTATTTGAAGGACATGCAGCAACCACGGAGGGGTAACGTTATCAGATATCAGGGTCTTTATTAGGGTGGAAAAACTCGTCTGGTTACCGGCCTATCTCACAACTGTCAGTCAGTTCTAAATTGGGGTCTTACAACTGCAAGGAAATACAGATTGCTTGTCATTTCGAGAAGGTTGTGTTTCACTTTGTGAATTTGATTTCCAAACGGACAGAAGTTCAGCAGCACGTCTTAATTATGCTTTCCAAACAGATAAAGATGAAGAGATATGATCGAATAATGCAAGGCCACATCTGTATCCATGACGGTGTTAAGTAGACACGGTGTTGTTTCTATTCCCTTTGATAATCTTCTGCAGCTCAGAATAAAATCTCATCTTCTTGTAATAGACGCTGTCTACACAATCAACCCAGTCGGTGTTGCAGAAACTGTCTACAGCCGCCCTGTCACTGTACGAGAGCAGCCTGACAACAGCCGCCCTGTCACTGTACGAGTGACCTGACAGCAGCCGCCCCGTCACTGTACGAGAGTGACCTGACAACAGCCGCCCCGTCACTGTACGACTGACCTGACAACAGCCGCCCCGTCACTGTACGACTGACCTGACAACAGCCGCCCCTTCACTGTACGAGAGTGACCTGGCAACAGCCGCCCCTTCACTGTACGAGAGTGACCTGACAACCGAACGCCCCTTCACTGTACGAGAGCAGCCTGAGAACAGCCGCCCTGTCACTGTATGCCAAACTGTGACATACTCTGAGGGTTGAGTCCTTCCTACTCCGAGATGCTGGCTGCTGGAACGTGAGCCTGTGGTCTTCAGGTCAGCCATAGATGATCGTGTCGGGACGGAAGATAACAAAAGTCACATTTGTAACTTTGTAATGAGTGACCTTGACCTTGGCCAAGTACACTGGTCGTGACAGAAGGAGGACTATTATTACAAATGATGAAATTGAAGATCCTTGAAACAGTTCAGGGAGTCTGTAAGTATGGCTTTATCATACCTTCATTCCCGAATTATTGCGTGTGAGTCTTTGTCATACGGTGCATTCCTGGCTTTCTGGACGTGAGTCTGTATCATGGCATACGCTGGTATGTTTCTTTCATTTGTAAGACGGGGAAGAATTCTAAGCTCGCCTCAAGTGTGAGACGTTTGAAATAAGCAATGTGTATATTTCACTTAACTCCCGCCATGTGTGCTACTTAGGAACAGGTATGGTATGGCGCAAGTTGGTAACAAAACTATCTACAGTGAGATGCAGGAGCGTGGCCATCATCAAGGGGGTGATATACAGCAGTGTCCAGCCTGACTGCATGACACGCTACAGATGCAGCACAGTGCCTTGCAAAAGAGAAAGTAGATACAAGCCCTTGAGCAACTGGCGTCCTTCACAAATATTAACAAAATATTGAGATAAACTTAAGTGACTTCCCTTCTGCTTGATGCTTCTACCGCCCGCAGTGAAAGGGTCTGGCGCGACCAGAATTGAGAAGTTAGATGAGACCAGTGACTGCGGCTAGAAGTGACACCAACGTCTGTGACAAGAAGTAACACTTACGTCTCTAGCTACAACTAACACTTACGTGTGTGGTTAGAAGCAACACTTACGTCTCCAGCTAGAAGCAACGCTTACGTATCCAGCTAGAAGCAACACTTACGTCTGTAGCTAGAAGCAACACTTACGTCTGTGGCTAGAAGCAACATTTACGTCTGTAACTAGAAGCAACACTTACGTCTGTGGCTAGAAGCAACATTTACGTCTGTGGCTAGAAGCAACATTTACGTCTGTGGCTAGAAGCAACATTTGCGTCTGTAGCTAGAAGCAACACTTACGTCTGTGGCTAGAAGAAACACTTACGATTAGATAGATACAAGCAACAATTACGTCTGTAGCTAGAGTTACAGTTACGTCTACAGCTAGAAGTAACACTTACGTCTGTGGCTAGAAGCAACACTTAAGTCTGTAACTAGAAGCAACACTTAAGTATGTGGCTAGAAGCAACACGTAAGTCTGTAACTAGAAGCAACACTTACGTCTGTGGCTAGAAGCAACACTAACGTCTGTAGCTAGAAGCCATACTTACGTCTGTGGCTAGAAGCAACATTTACGTATGTGGCTAGAAGCAACACTAACGCCTGTGGCTAGAAGCAGCACTTACGATTAGATAGCTACAAGCAACAATTACGTCTGTAACTAGAAGTAACACATACGTCTGTGGCTAGAGTAACAGTTACGTCTATAGCTAGAAGTAACACTTGCGTCTGTAACTAGAAGCAACACTTAAGTCTGTGGCTAGATGCAACATTTACGTCTGTGGCTAGATGCAACATTTACGTTTGTGGCAAGAAGCAACACTTACGTCTGTGGCTAGAAACAACACTTACGTCTGTGGCTAGAAACAACACTTACGTCTGTGGCTAGAAGCAACATTTACGCACTGTAGACGCCACAGCTCAGGCACAACACTGCATCATCTTCTACTTCTGGGTCAGTGCACATCTAGAAGAGTTATTTCCCCTTATAGGTCATGTTTTAACCATTTGTGTTACCTTGTGATGAACTGTCTGACAGTGGGTGGTGAAACAAGCAAGCAGTACAGTCGGGTGTTTCTGAAGAAGCACACTGTACATCCGTGTCTATATACACAAATGTACAGTACATCCTTGTGTGATGTAAGAAGGTACAGTACAACCTTGTGTGATGTAAGAAGGTACAGTACAACCTTGTGTCATGTAAGAAAGGTACAGTACATCCTTGTGTGATGTAAGAAGGTACAGTACAGCCTTGTGTGATGTAAGAAAGGTACAGTACATCATTGTGTGATGAAAGAAAGGTACAGTACAGCCTTGTGTGCTGTAAGAAAGGTACAGTACAGCCTTGTGTGATGTAAGAAGGTACAGTACAGCCTTGTGTGATGTAAGAAAGGTACAGTACATCATTGTGTGATGAAAGAAAGGTACAGTACAGCCTTGTGTGCTGTAAGAAAGGTACAGTACAGCCTTGTGTGATGTAAGAAGGTACAGTGCATCCTTGTGTGATGTAAGAAGGTACAGTACAGCCTTGTGTGTTGAAAGAAAGGTACAGTACAGCCTTGTGTGATATAAGAAAGGTACAGTACAGCCTTGTGTGATGTAAGAAAGGTGGAGTACAGCCTTGTGTGATGTAGAAAAGGTACAGTACAGCCTTGTGTGATGAAAGAAAGGTACAGTACAGCCTTGTGTGATGAAAGAAATGTACAGTACAGCCTCGTGTGATGTAAGAAAGGTACAGTGCAGCCTTGTGTGATGTTAGAAAGGTACAGTACAGCCTTGTGTGATGTAACAAAGCACACAGCTACTTCGGTGTGTACAGGGTACAGTTAAGCATTGTCAAGGATTACAAACATGTAGTTGATAAGGCCCTCGGACGAGTAGTTTATTATTCGTCTCTTAACCAGCAGGTGGTGATAACTCCAGTACCATACCGGTAACCAGCTTCATTTCAAACATTCTTTCATAACCAGATTAGCACGGGAACTATTTAGTAGGTTTACTTTCAGGAAATGATACTTTTCATTTTAATGAAAGCTTGCCATGTGACGTCAGTGTTGTCATGGAAATGAACATTTGCTGATTGCTGTAATATGGTGCGTTGGTTTCACCGATTAATGATTTGGAAAAGCCATTACAAAAGCCCTTGCAGGAGAGCGTTCCTATCTCAGTAACCAAATTGCTTGTTGCTACATGGCCCTGACCTAAACTAAAATATGAAAGATGATAATAAACCACATTAAATATCAACATATGATACTGCTACTGAACATGAATATTCCCTTGAAATGGGTTATTAGCATCCTGAGATTTGTTCCGATAAGTTTAAGCAGGAGATGGCAACGATGAATATCCTACATTAAGACTGAAGTACTGGCGTGTGTGCATTGCACTGCTGTACGTCATGCACAGCTTTAACAAGTCAACCATAGATCATAAAGGAGAACACGTGTCGGTAATGAAGGGGCTTCCTCGGCGAGATGCGGGGAGACACGGGTTGAGCATGGCATGGGCTGAACGTGACACGGGTTGAACGTCACACGGGCTGAACGTGACATGGGTTGAACGTTACACGGGCTGAATGTCACACGGGTTGAATGTGACTCCGGCTATACGTGACCAGGGCTTAATGTGACTCCTGTTGAACGTGACCAGGGCTTAATGTGACTCCTGGTGAACGTGGCTAGGGCTTAATGTGACTCCTGGTGAACGTGGCCAGGGCTTAATGTGACTCCTGGTGAACGTGGCCAGGGCTTAATGTGACTCCAAATGACGAGCCTGTAGGGAGATGTAGGACCTGATGGGGATGCAGGACCTGGAGGGATATAAAGGACCTGCAGGCAGATGATGGATCTGGATGGGGATGTAGGACCTGAAGGGAGATGTAACACCTGGAGAGGGATGTGAAGAGTGAGTGAGTGAGTGATTCTAGTTTTATGCCACACTCAGCAATATTCAAGCTTTATGGCGGCGGTCTGTAAAAAAACGAGTCTGGACCAGACTATCCAGTGATCAACAGCATGAGCATCGATCCACGCAACTGGTAACCGATGACATCTGTCAACAAAGTCAGCGAGCCTGACCACCCGATCCCGTTAGTCGCCTCTTACGACAAGCATGGGTTATTGAAGATCAATATTCTAACCTGGACCTTCACGGGTCAGGACCTGGAGGGTGATGTAGGACCTGGGGGGAGATGAAGGGCCTGGGGGGAGATGAAGGACCTGGAGGGAGATGAAGGGCCTGGAGAGGGATGTAGGACCTGGAGGGAGATGAAGGACCTGTAGGGTGATGTAGGACCTGGAGGGAAATGTAGGACCTGGAGGGTGATGTAGGACCTGGAGGGAGGTGAAGGACCTGGAGGGAGATGAAGGACCTGTAGGGAGATGAAGGACCTGGAGGGATATGTAGGACCTGGAGGGAGATGAAGGACACGATATAACACACTTGACACGATAACACACGTGACACGATATAACACACGTGACACGACTTAACACACGTGACACGACTTAACACACGTGACACGATATAACACACGTGACATGATATAACACACGTGACACGATATAACACACGTGACATGATATAACACACGTGACACGATATAACACACGTGACACGAAATAACACACGTGACATGTGGGAACAGTGACATTGTGGCGCAGGCGGTGGTGTAGGACTTTGGTCCAAGGGACAAGAAACAAGTTACTAATTCATGTTGTATCAAGACAAGCCCCGCTACGTGTATTGTATATTTCCCAAGTTAACCACCTACATTTAATATGTTCCTGTCGTTCTTCATATCGATTCGAAATCGACAATAAATTTGTCGCACACGCATTTCTTCAAAGGATCGGCGCTTAAGCTAACGTAGTCTGTCAACAACATCATTGTACGAACACACGAGAACAAATTACTGACAGCAAATATATTCCGATTTCTCCACTCCCCTTAAAACCTATACCAATAACAATACCCTTTGTGTGAAGATACAAACTTTCGCGGAGTGAGATTATTCAACTTTGATGTGTTTGGTATGAAATGGAACTCGAAGTTCTACTCTACTATGGTCGAGCAACGCTCGTCTCTTCCCAATAAATCACGAGGCAGTTGATCTTACAAGAGGGGTGTTGCTTAATGGAAAACCGAGTCCAGCTGTAACAAATGCAGCAACAGGTTTCGAGAGTCCCGCTTTGTCACTCTTGCGCTTCATTACCCCCAGACGTATTGCAGATCAGACGGCGGCTCTAGCACCGCGGCGGAGGGATATTTACCAGGGACAAAACAATCCCGAATTTGAAGTTTGCTTATTTTCCTTCCACGTAATAAATCTGTATATATTGCGAAACTATCACAACCGTAGCCTACAACATTCAGAGTTGAGGAGTAAACAGTGATGGATAAAGCACATTGAAAAACTGTCGCCATCTTACCCCTTTCCCCACATCTTAAATTTCAGTCCATAGACCTCTCTACAGGCTGGCAAAGAAATCTGAATTTCCCCACGGGGCAAAATGCCTGTCTGTTTTCTACATAAAACAGCGAGAAATGCGATTGCTATCATTTCCACAAGTAATTCTGTTCCTCCTTGTTCTGCGTCTTGATTTACTTTTTATGGGGTCGTAGATAATATATACTTAAAGAAGGACGTTTCGTTTCAGCATTCCAACTTTTCAATGGGTTTTGGCTCATCTAGGTGCAATTTGGGCACTTACTACACATTTATAGCCCTTCGCCGCTCCAATTTACTGATCTACACATGACAACGATTTGTTTCCAAATGGGATAAGTATTCGTAAATTCGCCATAGCTCTAGGGAAAGCTCCCCCGGAGGGAATAGGAGGTGCTGTACAACACGTGTTTCTTGAATGTCAGAGATGCAGAAAAACAAGGAAAAAAGTGAGTTCCATTCGTGTCCTGGAACCGCCAGTGTAATGTTGTTTTGTCTCATCCAGTGGTTACGGTTTCGAACAAGGTGAACTCGGGGTCTACAACCCAAACAACTAAAGTTCTTAATGAGATAATGCAAAGTTTCATTTTCCAGAAAGTGATTTCCAAATTAGATGAAAGTCAATTTACTTCAATTATATTTAAAATCTCCAGAGAGTCAGCGTGAGATCCTGGGTGCTGCTTCTCGGATGTGGAAACCATTCCTGCTGACTCAGCCTAGGGGTATTTGGCTGCCGCTGCACACAGATCCTCGTGTGATTCTTACTTTATGTTTTAGAATCTCACGTATATGTTGAAATAATTAAATGTTGCGCAGTGTGTGCTTCACTGACGTTCTTGTAAAACCACGATACATACAACTTGGGAGAAGAACTCACGTACACACCAACCCTTTTGGGTGACCTTCTGGAAATATCTTAAACTAGCACTGTGTTAAATACCTGACAACATAGAGACTGTAATCAAATGTAACTATTTAAACACAACATTGTTAGTCATTTCTGGACAACATACAGTAATCACCTGTAACCCTCTAAGGCCAACAATGGTGTTAATTACTTGACAACATACAGTAATCACCTGTAACCCTCTAAGGCCAACAATGGTGTTAATTACGTGACAACATACAGACAAGTAATCATCTGTAAGTCTCCAAGAATACCAATGTTGTTTATTTCCCGCTATGTCCCCTATAAGACAAGTAATCATCTGTAAGTCTCCAAGAATAACAATGTTGTTTATTTCCCGCTATGTCCCCTATAAGACAAGTAATACTCCTTACCTTCCTCCCGGCCTCGTTATTATGCAAATTCATTATCATCCGGGCAAGATCTCTAGAATGCCGAGGATGATTCTTCTCCTTCTCTCGAACATCAACGAAGGCTTTAGCAAATCTATAGCCATATTCTATATTGTCTCCACAGCCACCCCAAATCCAATCTCGATTCAAGTCTTTTGGCCTCCTGGCCCGGCTGCAACCACAGCTCGCCAACTCGCCCTCCCGGCACGACCTGCTGACGGCGTGGACGACACCTGCGGCAGATATTGCGTGCGTGAATGCCGCTTCCCTGCTAGCTGAAACAATAAACAATTTATTTAATAAAAACAATATATAACAATATAACACACAAAATAGCATTGCAAGAAATATTGTACACAACACACTGACTCAGAGTAACAAGCTGGTGGCACCTTGGTTATGGCCACAATGTACTGAATGAAATAAATGCCCATGGATGGTTAAATTCTTAGGTAACTACAACTAGGCACTATCTGACAATACGGTGGAACACATGCACTGTGATGTGATATTGACATTACGGTTTGACAAATGCACTGTGATGTGATATTGACAATACGGTGGAACACATGCACTGTGATGTGATATTGACATTACGGTTTGACAAATGCACTGTGATGTGATATTGACAATACGGTCGAACACATGCACTGTGACGTGATATTGACATTACGGTTTGACATATGCACTGTGATGTGATATTGACAATACGGTCGAACACATGCACTGTGACGTGATATTGACATTATGGTTTGACATATGCACTGTGGTGTGATATTGACAATACGGTCGAACACATGCACTGTGACGTGATATTGACATTATGGTTTGACATATGCACTGTGATGTGATGTTGGCATTATGGTTTAACATATGCACTGTGATGTGATATTGACAATACAGTCGAACACATGCACTGTGATGTGATATTGACATTATGGTTTGACATATGCACTGTGATGTGATATTGACAATACGGTCGAACACATGCACTGTGACGTGATATTGACATTATGGTTTGACATATGCACTGTGATGTGATATTGACAATACGGTCGAACACATGCACTGTGATGTGATATTGACAATACGGTCGAACACATGCACTGTGATGTGATATTGACATTATGGTTTAACATATGCACTGTGATGTGATATTGACAATACGGTCGAACACATGCACTGTGATGTGATATTGACAATACAGTCGAACACATGCACTGTGATGTGATATTGACATTATGGTTTGACATATGCACTGTGATGTGATATTGACATTACGGTTTGACATATGCACTGTGATGTGATGTTGACATTACGGTTTGACATATGTACTGTGATGTGTATTGACATTACGGTTTGACATATGCACTGTGATGTGATATTGACATTACGGTTTGACATATGCACTGTGATGTGATATTGACATTATGGTTTGACATATGCACTGTGATATGATATTGACATTACGGTCAAGTATATGCACTGTGATGTGATATTGACATTACGGTCAAGTATATGCACTGTGATGTGATATTGACATTACGGTTTGACATATGCACTGTGATGTGATATTGACATTACGGTTTGACATATGCACTGTGATGTGATATTGACATTACGGTCAAGTATATGCACTGTGATGTGGTATTGACATTACGGTCAAGTATATGCACTGTGGTGTACTAACTGTCCTGTGGTTCTATATGTCCTTGTATGGAGATAGACATGGTGGTTGTTGCGCCGGCTACAGTCGCTATGTGGGGTCTGTGCTACAAGAACAAAGACTTTATACTACACTGGCCAACTCATATGAAGGGTTCGAATTACGCTGGGCAGTTCAGGTAAAATGTTCGAGTTAAACTGGGCAGTTCAGATAATTGGTTCGAGTTAAACTGGGCAGTTCAGATAAATGGTTTGAGTTAAACTTGGCAGTTCAGGTCAAGGGTTGGGCCTAGATTTTCGAAGCTCTCTCAGCGCTAAAATAGTCGTAAGTTAATGTTAATGTATGGCACTTACGACAATCTTAGCGCTAAGAGAGCTTCGAAAATCTGGGCCTTGGAGTTTAACTGTGCAGTTCAGGTAAAGGGTTGGAGTTAAACTGGGCAGTTCAGGTAAAGGGATGGAGTTACACTGGGCAGTTCAGGTAAAGAGTTGAAGTTTAACTGGGCAGTTCAGGTAAAGGGTTGGAGTAAAACTGGGCAGTTCAGGTAAAGGGTTCGAGTTAAACTGGGCAGTTCAGGTAAAGGATTCGAGTTAAACTGGGCAGTTCAGGTAAAGGGTTCGAGTTAAACTGGGCAGTTCAGGTAAAGAGTTCGAGTTAAACTGGGCAGTTCAGGTAAAGGGTTCGAGTTAAACTCGGCAGTTCAGGAAAAGGGTTGGAGTTAAACTGGGCAGTTCAGGTAAAGGGATGGAGTTACACTGGGCAGTTCAGGTAAAGAGTTGAAGTTTAACTGGGCAGTTGAGGTCAAGGGTTGGAGTAAAACTGGGCAGTTCAGGTAAAGGGTTCGAGTTAAACTGGGCAGTTCAGGTAAAGGATTCGAGTTAAACTGGGCAGTTCAGGTAAAGGGTTCGAGTTAAACTGGGCAGTTCAGGTAAAGGGTTCGAGTTAAACTGGGCAGTTCAGGTAAAGGGTTCGAGTTAAACTCGGCAGTTCAGGTAAAGGGTTCGAGTTAAACTGGGCAGTTTAGGTCAAGGGTTGGAGTTACACTGGGCAGTTCAGGTCAATGGTTGGGTCTAGATTTTCGAAGCTCTCTCAGCGCTAAGATAGTCGTAAGTTAATGTTAATGTATGGCACTTACGACAATCTTAGCGCTAAGAGAGCTTCGAAAATCTGGGCCTTGGAGTTTAACTGTGCAGTTCAGGTAAAGGGATGGAGTTTAACTGGACAGTTCAGGTAAAGGGATGGAGTTAAACTGGGCAGTTCAGGTAAAGGGTTGGAGTTAAACTGGGCAGTTCAGGTAAAGGGTTGGAGTTAAACTGGGCAGTTCAGGTAAAGGGTTCGAGTTAAACTGGGCAGTTCAGGTAAAGGGTTCGAGTTAAACTTGGCAGTTCAGGTAAAGGGTTGGAGTTAAACTGGGCAGTTCAGGTAAAGGGTTGGAGTTAAACTGGGCAGTTCAGGTAAAGGGTTGGAGTTAAACTGGGCAGTTCAGGTAAAGGGTTCGAGTTAAACTGGGCAGTTCAGGTAAAGGGTTCGAGTTAAACTGGGCAGTTCAGGTAAAGCGTTTGAGTTAAACTGGGTAGTTTAAGTAAAGTATTCGACTACTGTCATCAAACAATGATGGTTGTGAAGTCTGTCATGACGGCCGGCCTACTGAGTGAAACGTTTCACCTTAATGAACCTGTCCCAATGTTGAGAAGGAATTGAAGCAATGATGACGGAGAACGAGCTGCACCAAACAGGCCATGGTGAATGCAAGCACGACCCTACACCAACACAACGTCATGATATATATCATCTTCCTCTCGGCAGGGCTGAAGTGTATTCTAAACCAGTAATTATCTCCAGTATACAATTGTAAAGTAGTTTAATATTGCGTTTCCTTTCACAGTAAAACGTACAATTATACTGACAATGGCTTAAACGTCGCACGCAAGAGGAGTGCCAAATGAATGTCTGTCCGAGACTTTTCTATGGCATGTTGAGGCCGACTCGCTGTTCCGCGGGTCGTGAACATTTCATTGCATATCTATTCAGGCAGTACAATATCTGTTATTTGACGTGAGTCGGTATCACCAACGAGATTGTAGATAATAGTATATATCAATATACTACCTTTACATGGTCTGTGAATCTACTCACCATATACTTCATACACGTTTAAAGAATGCACATCTTAACTTACGCTTCACTTCCACTGGTGAGAGTCGTAGATAAGCATGACTATCTGTGTACAGGGAGCTCAAGACAGGCAACGGTCAGCATCCAATAAACGATGCGTTCAGTTTTACTGCACCACCACCAAAAATGTCTTATCACCTACGTATAAAATGTCTGGGATATCTACTTTGTCTCATGGTATCTCTCATTTACTAGCCTGAGATATCCACTGTCTCGTGGGATCTCTCATTAACTAGCCTGAGATATCCACTATGCCTCATGACATCTCTCATTAACTAGCCTGAGATATCCACTGTCTCGTGGGATCTCTCATTAACTAGCATGAGATATCCACTATGCCTAATGACATCTCTCATTAACTAGCCTGAGATATCCACTGTCTCGTGGGATCTCTCATTTACTAACCTGAGATATCCACTATGTCTCATGGCATCTCTCATTAACTAACCTGAGATATCCACTGTCTGGTGGGATCGCTTATTAACTATGATTGAGTTATCCACTATGTCTCATGGCATCTCTCATTAACTAGCCTGAGATATCCACTGTCTCGTGGGATCGCTCATTAACTAGCCTGAGATATCCACTGTTTGGTGGGATCTCTCATTAACTAGCATGAGATATCCAATATGTCTCACGGCATATCTCATTAACTAGCCTGAGATATCCACTATGTCTCATGAAATCTCTCATTAACTAGCATGAGATATCCACTATGTCTCATGGTATCTCTCATTAACTAGCCTGAGATATCCACTGTCTCGTGGGATCTCTCATTAACTAGCCTGAGATATCCACTATGCCTCATGACATCTCTCATTAACTAGCCTGAGATATCCAGTCTCGTGGGATCTCTCATTAACTAGCATGAGATATCCACTATGCCTCATGACATCTCTCATTAACTAGCCTGAGATATCCACTGTCTCGTGGGATCTCTCATTTACTAGCCTGAGATATCCACTATGTCTCATGGCATCTCTCATTAACTAGCATGAGATATCCACTATGTCTCATGGCATCTCTCATTAACTAGCCTGAGATATCCACTGTTTGGTGGGATCGCTCATTAACAAGCATGAGATATCCACTATGCCTCATGGCATCTCTCATTAACTAGCATAAGATATCCACTGTCTGGTGGGATCTCTCATTTACTAGCCTGAGATATCCACTATGTCTCATGGCATCTCTCATTAACTAGCCTGAGATATCCACTGTCTCGTGGGATCGCTCATTAACTAGCCTTAGATATCCACTATGTCTCACGGCATCTCTCATTAACTAGCCTGAGATATCCACTGTCTCGTGGGATCGCTTATTAACTATGATTGAGTTATCCACTATGTCTCATGGCATCTCTCATTAACTAGCCTGAGATATCCACTGTCTGGTGGGATCGCTCATTAACAAGCCTGAGATTTTCACTATGTCTCATGGCATCTCTCATTAACTAGCCTGAGATATCCACTATTTCTCATGACATCTCTCATTAACTAGCCTGAGATATCCACTGTCTCGTGGGATCTCTCATTTACTAACATGAGATATCAACCATGTCTCATAGCATCTCTCATTAACTAGCCTGAGATATCCACTATGTCTCATGGCATCTCTCATTAACTAGCCTGAGATATCCACTGTCTCGTGGGATCGCTTATTAACTATGATTGAGTTATCCACTATGTCTCATGGCATCTCTCATTAACTAGCATGAGATATCCACTATGTCTCATGGCATCTCTCATTAACTAGCATGAGATATCCACTATGTCTCATGGCATCTCTCATTAACTTGCCTGAGATATCCACTATGTCTCACGGCATCTCTCATTAACTAGCATGACATATCCACTATGTCTCATGGCATCTCTCATTTACTAGCATGAGATATCCACTATGTCTCATGGCATCTCTCATTAACTAGCCTGAGATATCCACTATGTCTCATGGCATCTCTCATTAACTAGCCTGAGATATCCACACTTGTCTGATGATGGCTCTTTAGTTCGAGATATCCACGAATGTTTTACCATTTCTGTATGACTAGCCTCAGAGATCAAACTGGGCATTGACTGTTGTGAAACTTAATCCGCCGTAAGCTCACTGACGTATGTGTGGATATAGATATTGCCGCGGTCGCATACATTGCCGACAATACCAATAGATGTCTTCCCTCGACATCCATTCATTCAAACCCGTGCACTGACATTTTGCCAATAATTCTATCAAATCTTTCAATAACCTCTACGTCCTTGACCTTCAGGGGTCAAATGAGGGTCAATATTCAATATTAAAGCAAATCTTCGCTTTTCTTTCTGGTAACACGCTCCTAATAGAAGGACAATTACTTTCCAATATAAAGGTCGATTGCACTAGCCCAGTGGGGGTATGTATGGTGAAGTTGAGTCAGGAATTCCCATAAGTTGACCACAACAAGCATATGAGTCCGAGGAAAACAAAACCTTTGAGCGGCAGTCTGCGTGAGACATATCATACCATGATGGCACTAGTACGACAAGCCAATAGAAATGGTCCAAAATAAGCGCCATGTTGATAACGCCGCCTCAAGAAGTTTTCCACTCATGTACTGGCCATGCTTCAAGGGAAAAGGTTGGAGAAATATTGGTATCAGGATCTTTTCTCATTTCATAAGTTTGTAGAATAAATACATCTCTCACTGGCTGTTCCGACAAGAAGCAGATCCAAATCCTGGCGTCCTTAGAGAGGGCACTGCAACTTGGGAGTGACGGGCGTCAGCAGACATATCAGTACTTCCAATGACCGACCTCATGTAGAAAGGCATAAAACCGTAACTCCGAACGAACGATTGATCAAGGTCATTAAAAACGGCGTCAAATAGGTTCGGGCAGGGGTGTTCAAGTCACGGCTACCATCTGAACAGGAGACGTTGTCGGCGATTCAACTTTAATTCAATCAGCCACGACAGTCGTAAAATACGAATTCTCTCCACGCATGATTAAGGTCAAGGTCGTAGAGATTACGTCATGTAGAAAACCTACACCGCCATCATCGTTAACTTCTCCTCGACGTTGCAACATCGTCCTACAGCAAGGGCACCTGCTTAACGAATTACGTATAATATGACATGCACCAGCGGTAGAGAACGATTAAACCATATTCCCATTATCATCCGAGTCCACTTGCCCCTTCGCTTCTATATCGCACTGCAAGTGACGTGCATGTTCCGCGCCTGACGTCGCTCTGCATCCAGGCAAGGTTTATCACTTCTCCAGATGTTTCCAATGCTAGGGTGCGGCAGGGACGCAAACAAGAGGAATCATTGAAGGCTATGCTCAGAGAGGGGCATTGTAAACAAGATGACTTTCTATGCTGGGAGTACAGGTCAAAACACCATTCCCCAACCTGTTGGTGATGACATACTCGACATCCATAACGTCTGGAACAACGGTGGGCGCGCCATGTCAGTGTACAGTATGTGTATCATCACATACAGCCTGGAACAACGGTGGGCGCGCCATGTCAGTGTACAGTATGTGTACCATCACATACAGCCTGGAACAACGGTGGGCGCGCCATGTCAGTGTACAGTATGTGTATCATCACATACAGCGGTGACCTGGACGTACGCCTTACACTGTGGCACATGTAGTACACATAACTAGCTACACACAGGCAAGTAGTTACACACAGGCAAGTAGCTACACACAGGCAAGTAGCTACACACAGGCAAGTAGCTATTCACAGGCAAGTAGTTACACACAGGCAAGTAGTTACACACAGGCAAGTAGCTACACACAGGCAAGTAGCTACACACAGGCAAGTAGCTATTCACAGGCAAGTAGTTACACACAGGCAAGTAGCTACACACAGGCAAGTAGTTACACACAGGCAAGTAGTTGCACACAGGCAAATAGCTACACACAGGCAAGTAGCTGGACACTTGCAAGTAGCTACACACAGGCGTATAGGAACTCTGACATTACGAATTCTATTTCAATACAAGTTGTAATATTTGGACAGTGTGAAGCGTTCTGCTGACGGAGCAGCCTCAGCATCAACTATATTCACCTCTACCGCTGATGTGGACACCATCTACCCTTCACCTCTACGACACCATCTACCCTTCATCTCTACCGCTGATGTGGACACCATCTACCCTTCGCCATCTACCCTTCATCTCTACGACTGATGTGGACACCATCTACCCTTCACCTCTACCGCTGATGTGGACACCATCTACCCTTCACCTCTACCGCTGATGTGGACACCATCTACCCTTCACCTCTACCGCTGATGTGGACACCATCTATCCTTCACCTCTACCGCTGATGTGGACACCATCTATCCTTCACCTCTACCGCTGATGTGGACACCATCTACCGCTGATCTACCGCTGATGTGGATGTGGACCACATCTATCCTTCACCTCTACCGCTGATGTGGACACCATCTATCCTTCACCTCTACCGCTGATGTGGACACCATCTATCCTTCATCTCTAATCTTTAACCTGTTTCTTAATGAGCACGCGACGCGTGATACATGATGCACATAACTTGTTAAGTTCAATTTTCAGTTTGTGTTTTTTCTGCAGCCGTTCAATTATAAAACACTGAAACAATTATCATAAACATTGGTGAGAAGTCAAGACATAGCATGTTGTTAGTGTCAGGGAAACCTGTTCCTGTTGGCTGCCGCAGCAGTGAATCTCGCTACCGTTACGCTACAAGCCGACGGTCATAAAACAACCTTTATGATCCACGTTAGGCGCTCGGAGGGCTACAGGAACATCTACAGGGGCACAGGTTACGCCATTACTACTCATCGGAACTCCTAGTGATGAGCGACTCTGTATATTAGGAAAACAAAAAGCCCGAGAAGTCTCGAATAAATCTATTAGTGGAAATTTTGTAGCTCATTTTCGGCAATGTATTGCAAATGTTTTTACTGGTGTTTTGACGGCAGTGCCTAGTTTCCATGGGTTAAGAGATGTTTATTTCTCAAACTATTAGGCTTATGCTGTTCAGAGAATGTGGTTGACTGACAAGGAATAAAGCAAATCTCTCATTACCTGGGGCGAGTTATTGCATAAACGTATTGTTTTCATCATGGCTCCACAGCTGTTCCTGTGAGACTAAATTATTTCATTCACTATGGGCTGGCTATCGGAGATGTATTGAACTTATTTCATTCACTATGGGCTGGCTGTCGAAGGAGAATATTGAACTTATTTCATTCACTATGGGCTGGCTGTCGGAGGAGAATATTGAACTTATTTCATTCACTATGGGCTGGCTGTCGGAGGAGAATATTGAACTTATTTCATTCATTATGGGCTGGCTGTCGGAGGAGAATATTGAACTTATTTCATTCACTATGCACTGGCTATCGGAGGAGAATATTGAACTTATTTCATTCATTATGGGCTAGCTGTCGGAGGAGAATATTGAACTTATTTCATTCATTATGGGCTGGCTGTCGGAGGAGAATATTGAACTTATTTCATTCACTATGCACTGGCTATCGGAGGAGAATATTGAACTTATTTCATTCATTATGGGCTGGCTGTCGAAGGAGAATATTGAACCTATTTCATTCACTATGGGCTGGCTGTCGGAGGAGAATATTGAACTTATTTCATTCATTATGGGCTGGCTGTCGGAGGAGAATATTGAACTTATTTTATTCACTATGGGCTGGCTATCGGAGGAGAATATTGAACTTATTTCATTCATTATGGGCTGGCTGTCGAAGGAGAATATTGAACTTATTTCATTCACTATGGGCTGGCTGTCGGAGGAGAATATTGAACTTATTTCATTCATTATGGGCTGGCTGTCGGAGGAGAATATTGAACTTATTTCATTCATTATTGGCTGGCTGTCGAAGGAGAATATTGAACTTATTTCATTCACTGTGGGCTGGCTATCGGAGGAGAATATTGAACTTATTTCATTCACTATGCACTGGCTATCGGAGAAGAATATTGAACTTATTTCATTCATTATGGGCTGGCTATCGGAGGAGAATATTGAACTTATTTCATTCACTGTGGGCTGGCTGTCGGAGGAGAATATTGAACTTATTTCATTCATTATGGGCTGGCTATCGGAGGAGAATATTGAACTTATTTCATTCATTATGGGCTGGCTGTCGAAGGAGAATATTGAACTTATTTCGTTCACTATGGGTTGGCTATCGGAGGAGAATATTGAACTTATTTCATTCACTATGCACTGGCTATCGGAGGAGAATATTGAACTTATTTCATTCATTATGGGCTGGCTGTCGAAGGAGAATATTGAACTTATTTCATTCACTATGGGCTGGCTGTCGAAGGAGAATATTGAACTTATTTCATTCACTATGGGCTGGCTGTCAGAGGAGAATATTGAACTTATTTCATTCATTATGGGCTGGCTTTCGAAGGAGAATATTGAACTTATTTCATTCATTATGGGCTGGCTGTCGAAGGAGAATATTGAACTTATTTCATTCACTATGGGCTGGCTATCGGAGGAGAATATTGAACTTATTTCATTCACTATGGGCTGGCTATCGGAGGAGAATATTGAACTTATTTCATTCATTATGGGCTGGCTGTCGGAGGAGACTATTGAACTTATTTCATTCATTATGGGCTGGCTGTCGAAGGAGAATATTGAACTTATTTCATTCATTATGGGCTGGCTGTCGAAGGAGAATATTGAACTTATTTCATTCACTATGGGCTGGCTGTCGGAGGAGAATATTGAACTTATTTCATTCACTATGGGCTGGCTGTCGGAGGAGAATATTGAACTTATTTCATTCACTATGGGCTGGCTGTCGAAGGAGAATATTGAACTGATTTGACATTTGTTTCATCCATAAACATTAACTGAATCTCATTTTTATTTCATGCAGACTTGCCACCTAATAGAGAGGTTGGAGAAACTTATATTATTAAAATATAGTTATGTTATTAGATAGTATAAATTCAGGACAGTGTTATTATATAGTAAAAATGGGGAAGATGGTTATTTCAAAGTAGACAGCGAGAAGAAGTATTTCAACAGTTAACAGTTAAGTTAATCAGGTACAAACAGGTCTTATTTAACAACATGAATTCTTTTTTGGAACAGCTATATATCAAACACTAATGTTGAAAGCTATATTTAATTCTTCCCAATGCTTTCAGCTCAATTACCCGTCAAATCGCCTTCAGACGACCTCACGATGCAAGTTCATACCAAAGTCAAATGTTTAGATATTGTGGATATTTAAAGAATACCCCTTAAACAAGCCAGAAACATCACAAATGAATGGGACAAAGTAAAGTGGCAATTCGCAAATGATATTCCCTCTGGCTAACCCTTTTCTTCCTTTCGTTCTCGAATATTGAATGAAAGCGGCCAGGAGAGTCTAATTTCCCGCAAACAATCTCTAAAGCGTCTATAGGCGTAAAGCAAACAGTATTAAAAGCTTAGGTCTCCCCACAAGTGAATAGTAAACGCGAAATCGCCCTCGGGAGGAAGCAAAGGTCTCGAAGTTGAGTCTTTCTCTAACAGTGAATTCATCGGAAGGTTGAGAACAAACTGTGAAGGATAGTGATTTGGGAGGAAAGGTGTGAATGTCTCGCCAGCGTTCAGCGGTATGCGGTCCACCTGACGAGTGATTGGAAACGTTGTGAACGGTTGATGTTCAGAGGGCGCCCATGATCTTAAGAGCGCTACGAGTGTCTGAAATGTGTTTAATTGGGGTTAAGATTTAGCCTGAGGATGTGTTTTAAGGATCGGCGTATCCTGTTATGGAAATATAACGTTCTTGACCTCCAGTTAACTTTTCTGGGTTAGTTCTGGGTGCCCATTGTCTCTCTCTGTCAAATGAAGATTGTCGGATGGTTGCCTCCACAGAGGACATCCTTACCCAGCAGCTGTCTCAAATACAGCTTCTTTTCAAATTCTGTCAATCGCATTTCATGACAATAGCTATATCACCGCGATGATACATATGTAAGTGTATTTAGAAATTAGCTATCCATAGTACCAAATTGTTTTTCTTCGTATCGTGTGTCTCTTTTTTTGTACAAGTTTGTAATTCCACAATTGTGTCAAACTTTACACATGTCATATGCCACGACCTGCACGTGTTTCTATGCACCGTCGCTCGTTCTATGTCGGCCTCCCAGAAATGGAAATGTTTACTATGTGACAGGGTTTGGTGTCACGACAATACGCCATTGTGCGGCGGCAGTATTGCCGGGCCTCAGGTAAACAAGTAGACATAGGGTCGATTTCTAACGTATCGTATGTCAAAACCCTGCTGGCCTCTGGATGTCGCAAAACAGTACGTAAACCGCTACCACGTAAATGTATGCCGGATCACACCTGCCAATAACAGAGATGTTCCCCACATACTTGAAGACACTTAGAAATGAAGGACGTCAACCTCCGTCACTCCGGAACAAGCCGATCAAGTAATCTTCGGTTGAAGTTTGATGTTAGTCGTGACTTTAAAGAGGCATAAATGAGCCAGTTAACTTATTGAAACTAAAGAAATGTGTCAGTGATGTTAAGAGACACATATCTTTCAAATCACGGTTTGCTAATGAAGAGCGCCTTGGTTAAAACGTTTGCGAATGGGACCCCTCAGTTTCCCGTGCATTCCCCTTGCTCCCCCCGCTCAGTAGCCACCAACAAGCCAGGGGCAGTCCGGCCAGTGTGAAGAACAACGACAGGCGTGCCTGCAGTCTGGGGATCAACTTCCTCTATCTCTCAAACTGCTATGTTAAAATATGGTTGAAATACAGCCCGTCTCTTCTGAGCGTAAGAGTCATGAAATAATAACTATTTAATGGCGGGATATATATATATACACACACAACTTCCTAGCTTGTATGTACTACTTCATCTATGCACATGCGTGTATGTAATGACGTCTGAATATTAGCAGTGGACAGAAACTAAGAGTTCTGGTTGCCATAGAGACATTAATATGTGTCGTGAAGTAACACTCGTCAAAACATTTATTTGGGATGAATTCGCACAATACAAATTGATGTGTTCACGATTTCCTATTGACTAACCCTTGGGCCTACGGCTGTCGGTGAACTGCTTTAACCCAAGTAACTGTGGACGCTACTGCTATCTCCAAGGTACCACTGACAAGCATGTCAGAGATTTCAAGGTCCTATCGTTAACAGAAATATTTACAGCGACAGCTACCAGTGTCTCCCTCTGCTGGCTCAGCCCGTCATACTCACAGTACTATACACGTTTTTACCTGTAATGTTTGAGGGAAGATTACCGTTTCTCATAAACATCCCCCTTGAGTGGTTTTATCCCGACACATTTGCAAATACTAGTTTATGTCCAACTAACGACCTTTAACCTGGTGCTCGGGTAATTTACAGCTACTGTACAATGCAGGTGGTGCCAAGACATTCTACCTGGCGAAACAGGCCATCCAAGTTTTACAATCAAACGTTCCTGATAAATGTACAGAGATGGGGGCAGAGCGAGGTCCAGCAAGGCCTCACAAAGCAGGAGTTGACGGGCGGGGCGCAGGGGTCGCCTGGTGTTGTATACACTGCATCAAATAGGAATCAAATGGACGTCACTACCAAGGAATGTGTTTCGGCAAAGTTTATTATGAAATATGTTCTGAAAGATTTATATTGTTTTAACAGTGCAGATAAACGTATGAACACGGGTATGTAATAATAGGGATTGGCGGAAGGAAGGCGCAGGAATGTTGAAGCGTTTTAATGATTAAAACAAGTACATCATATTTCTTCTCTGTAAAACATCTGTAGACATATTTTTCCATATATACCGCGTCATCCATAACTATACAACAGATATATAGTTGGTGTCACATGCTCGACTTTCTGGACGGGAACATGTTTCATGTACCAAGGATAACACGCCTCCTCTGTACAGGAATGTCTATTGAGTAGTTTTACATATCATGTTTAATGTATTAGAAAAGGGAATACAGGCTCTGTGTACGAGTCCATGTCAGTGTTTATATTATGTTTACAAACTAGCGAATATGAAATGTTTATGAATGCGGTTAACCTACAGGGTAAAGCTAACATGTTCCCTTGACGATCATCAGACGAGCGATACATAAACAAATATGTTGTGAGAAACCACAAATCTGTTTTGGAAAATGTTCCGATGTCTATAACACTACCACGATACATTAATGCCCCATAGGCAACACATATGTAATATTACAATAATATTTACTATCCCACTATTTGCGCGAAGCGAACTCGCTGATTCTGGAAGCAGGCGGCAGTAGCGAGTGGGAATGCCAGGAATCACGAGGTCCAGGAGTAGATGAAGATGTTGCAACAACTATACAACTATACAATTGATTAACACACAGACATTGTTAAACATAACATACATCTGTTTAACTGCTAGTTATGTACCGATTACCATTGATAGAGACAGACAGATGTCATACCATTAACAGAGACAGATAGTTGAACATAACATACATCTGTTTAACTGCTAGTTATGTACCGAATACCATTGATAGAGACAGACAGATGTCATACCATTAACAGAGACAGATAGTTGAACATAACATACATCTGTTTAACTGCTAGTTATGTACCCATTAAAGACCATTGAACATAGAGACATCTGTTTAGATGTCAATACCATTGATAGAGACAGACAGATGTCATACCATTGAAGATAGTTGAACATAACATACATCTGTTTAACTGCTAGTTATGTACCGAATACCATTGATAGAGACAGACAGATGTCATACCATTAACAGAGACAGATAGTTGAACATAACATACATCTGTTTAACTGCTAGTTATGTACCGAATACCATTGATAGAGACAGACAGATGTCATACCATTAACAGACAGATAGTTGAACATAACATACATCTGTTTAACTGCTAGTTATGTACCGAATACCATTGATAGAGACAGACAGATGTCATACCATTAACAGACAGACTGTTGAACATAACATACATCTGTTTAACTGCTAGTTATGTACCGAATACCATTGATAGAGACAGACAGATGTCATACCATTAACAGAGACAGATAGTTGAACATAACATACATCTGTTTAACTGCTAGTTATGTACCGAATACCATTGATAGAGACAGACAGATGTCATACCATTAACAGAGACAGATAGTTGAACATAACATACATCTGTTTAACTGCTAGTTATGTACCGAATACCATTGATAGAGACAGACAGATGTCATACCATTAACAGAGACAGATAGTTGAACATAACATACATCTGTTTAACTGCTAGTTATGTACCGAATACCATTGATAGAGACAGACAGATGTCATACCATTAACAGACAGACTGTTGAACATAACATACATCTGTTTAACTGCTAGTTATGTACCGAATACCATTGATAGAGACAGACAGATGTCATACCATTAACAGACAGACTGTTGAACATAACATACATCTGTTTAACTGCTAGTTATGTACCGAATACCATTGATAGAGACAGACAGATGTCATACCATTAACAGAGACAGATAGTTGAACATAACATACATCTGTTTAACTGCTAGTTATGTACCGAATACCATTGATAGAGACAGACAGATGTCATACCATTAACAGACAGATAGTTGAACATAACATACATCTGTTTAACTGCTAGTTATGTACCGAATACCATTGATAGAGACAGACAGATGTCATACCATTAACAGAGACAGATAGTTGAACATAACATACATCTGTTTAACTGCTAGTTATGTACCGAATACCATTGATAGAGACAGACAGATGTCATACCATTAACAGACAGACTAGTTGAACATAACATACATCTGTTTAACTGCTAGTTATGTACCGAATACCATTGATAGAGACAGACAGATGTCATACCATTAACAGAGACAGATAGTTGAACATAACATACATCTGTTTAACTGCTAGTTATGTACCGAATACCATTGATAGAGACAGACAGATGTCATACCATTAACAGAGACAGATAGTTGAACATAACATACATCTGTTTAACTGCTAGTTATGTACCGAATACCATTGATAGAGACAGACAGATGTCATACCATTAACAGAGACAGATAGTTGAACATAACATACATCTGTTTAACTGCTAGTTATGTACCGAATACCATTGATAGAGACAGACAGATGTCATACCATTAACAGACAGACTGTTGAACATAACATACATCTGTTTAACTGCTAGTTATGTACCGAATACCATTGATAGAGACAGACAGATGTCATACCATTAACAGACAGACTGTTGAACATAACATACATCTGTTTAACTGCTAGTTATGTACCGAATACCATTGATAGAGACAGACAGATGTCATACCATTAACAGAGACAGATAGTTGAACATAACATACATCTGTTTAACTGCTAGTTATGTACCGAATACCATTGATAGAGACAGACAGATGTCATACCATTAACAGAGACAGATAGTTGAACATAACATACATCTGTTTAACTGCTAGTTATGTACCGAATACCATTGATAGAGACAGACAGATGTCATACCATTAACAGAACAGACTAGTTGAACATAACATACATCTGTTTAACTGCTAGTTATGTACCGAATACCATTGATAGAGACAGACAGATGTCATACCATTAACAGAGACAGATAGTTGAACATAACATACATCTGTTTAACTGCTAGTTATGTACCGAATACCATTGATAGAGACAGACAGATGTCATACCATTAACAGACAGAGATGTTGAACATAACATACATCTGTTTAACTGCTAGTTATGTACCGAATACCATTGATAGAGACAGACAGATGTCATACCATTAACAGAGACAGATAGTTGAACATAACATACATCTGTTTAACTGCTAGTTATGTACCGAATACCATTGATAGAGACAGACAGATGTCATACCATTAACAGACAGACTGTTGAACATAACATACATCTGTTTAACTGCTAGTTATGTACCGAATACCATTGATAGAGACAGACAGATGTCATACCATTAACAGAGACAGATAGTTGAACATAACATACATCTGTTTAACTGCTAGTTATGTACCGAATACCATTGATAGAGACAGACAGATGTCATACCATTAACAGACACAGACTGTTGAACATAACATACATCTGTTTAACTGCTAGTTATGTACCGAATACCATTGATAGAGACAGACAGATGTCATACCATTAACAGAGACAGATAGTTGAACATAACATACAGCTGTTTAACTGCTAGTTATGTACCGAATACCATTGATAGAGACAGACAGATGTCATACCATTAACAGACAGACTGTTGAACATAACATACATCTGTTTAACTGCTAGTTATGTACCGAATACCATTGATAGAGACAGACAGATGTCATACCATTAACAGACAGATAGTTGAACATAACATACATCTGTTTAACTGCTAGTTATGTACCGAATACCATTGATAGAGACAGACAGATGTCATACCATTAACAGACAGATAGTTGAACATAACATACATCTGTTTAACTGCTAGTTATGTACCGAATACCATTGATAGAGACAGACAGATGTCATACCATTAACAGAGACAGATAGTTGAACATAACATACATCTGTTTAACTGCTAGTTATGTACCGAATACCATTGATAGAGACAGACAGATGTCATACCATTAACAGAGACAGATAGTTGAACATAACATACATCTGTTTAACTGCTAGTTATGTACCGAATACCATTGATAGAGACAGACAGATGTCATACCATTAACAGACAGACTGTTGAACATAACATACATCTGTTTAACTGCTAGTTATGTACCGAATACCATTGATAGAGACAGACAGATGTCATACCATTAACAGAAACAGATAGTTGAACATAACATACATCTGTTTAACTGCTAGTTATGTACCGAATACCATTGATAGAGACAGACAGATGTCATACCATTAACAGAGACAGATAGTTGAACATAACATACATCTGTTTAACTGCTAGTTATGTACCGAATACCATTGATAGAGACAGACAGATGTCATACCATTAACAGAGACAGATAGTTGAACATAACATACATCTGTTTAACTGCTAGTTATGTACCGAATACCATTGATAGAGACAGACAGATGTCATACCATTAACAGAGACAGATAGTTGAACATAACATACATCTGTTTAACTGCTAGTTATGTACCGAATACCATTGATAGAGACAGACAGATGTCATACCATTAACAGAGACAGACTGTTGAACATAACATACATCTGTTTAACTGCTAGTTATGTACCGAATACCATTGATAGAGACAGACAGATGTCATACCATTAACAGAGACAGATAGTTGAACATAACATACATCTGTTTAACTGCTAGTTATGTACCGAATACCATTGATAGAGACAGACAGATGTCATACCATTAACAGACAGACTGTTGAACATAACATACATCTGTTTAACTGCTAGTTATGTACCGAATACCATTGATAGAGACAGACAGATGTCATACCATTAACAGAGACAGATAGTTGAACATAACATACATCTGTTTAACTGCTAGTTATGTACCGAATACCATTGATAGAGACAGACAGATGTCATACCATTAACAGACAGACTGTTGAACATAACATACATCTGTTTAACTGCTAGTTATGTACCGAATACCATTGATAGAGACAGACAGATGTCATACCATTAACAGACAGACTGTTGAACATAACATACATCTGTTTAACTGCTAGTTATGTACCGATTACCATTGATAGAAACAGACAGATGTCATACCATTAACAGACAGACTGTTGAACATAACATACAGCTGTTTAACTGCTAGTTATGTACCGAATACCATTGATAGAGACAGACAGATCCATACCATTAACAGACAGACTGTTGAACATAACATACATTTGTTTAAACTGAATACCATTGCTAGAAACAGAAAGGTGCCTATACCATACGCTTGATAGGAACAGACTTGTGACCATAGCACTGATGGAAACAGACTTGTTAACATGTATATATATTAATATCTTACTTACGATGTGAGGAATAACGAGAATACAGATACATTATGATGTGTATTCATGGATTGAGAGGACGACCATGTGCGGTATAGATTGTGTGAGAGAGATCAAGAACAGGGAATGCTCGGTATTCAACTATGTATACTGTCTGGTGTTAGACTGTTTCGCTTTTAAGATACATTTAGTTTCACGTTATTGTTTCATATGGTTTCATTGCACAGCTACTCGTCAGGCCAGTCGCACAATGTCCGCCATGCCAACAGTATTATCATATATACATACACGTAAGCAGTTGGCGTTGTGGACACACAAACCATCATTTATAAATCTGTCCACTGTCAAGTACTACGTCCCAGCAAATAGTCCCTGGATTATTTATCCGATTGTCAATCATTTGCATGTTTAATGGCAGCCGGAGTTCGTAAGAAGAGACGCACATCTGTGTGAAGACATTCCACAATTACTGTGTCATGCGGTTATCAATGATTGAGGTATATTACAACTCAGTTTAGCGTTTGATCGACATCCTGGAGACGGTGTCAATGTCACCATTGGCATAAATAATGTATCTCATGAATCCTTTTGTCTGAGACGGTTCCAACTGATATGAAGATTCAATGCTGGGCAGCATATGGCCGACTGAGGGAAAGGCCTTCTTCCTTCGTGAATAATGAAACAAGGATCTTTAACTTCATTCTGATGCTGAGATGAACCTCAGTGTTTAAATGGTAAGAATCCGAGCTGTTAATGTCATGTTAGTTTATCCTGATTTCAAGACTGCTTCACCGACAGTGAGAGCGGTTGTTGCCGCACACACAGCTTCATTCACAAGAAGACTATACAACGTGGAGGACAATGACTAGCCGGTTCTTTCATGTTACACGATGTATGTTACAGAGAACACGAAAGGATATAACTGACTGTGTTGCGTACACTGAATAAGAGAACACATAAATATACTGCGTTGTGCACATTGCATGGAATAATGAATCCTTTAGGTAGATTGTACAGACAGGTATAATACCAGAGCACTGTGCAACACAAGGGGTAATATATTATGAATTGTATATTGTATACTAGATGGATTAATGTATTTTATATGTAGTTTGTGTACATTACATTAACAAATATTATGTAAGCACATTGTGTGGTCTCATTATACAACATGATAAACACATTATACGTAAACTGTGCAATAATATGCAGAGCCGGTGTTGTGTGAAATGCATGGAATGTTATATATGGTACAAGGAGAGGCTGGGGTGTATGCATTACAAGGAATAATGCACTATTTACGTAGATTGTTTTGTATACATTTTATCTTATAATGCAATTTACTCAGATTGGGGTGTGTGCATTACAACCAAATATTAACGCAAATTGTGTTGCGTGGATGTTAGGAGTTATTGCCTTATTTACGAAGACTTTGTTGCGTAGATAACAAGGAATAATGACCTATTTATGAAGATTTCGCAGCGTAGATAACAAGGAAATAATGCATTATTTACGTAGATTGTTTTGAGTACATTGCATGGAGTATTGCCTTATTTACGTAGATATTGTTGCGTAGATTACAAGGAATAAAGCATCAGTTGTTACGCAGTCACAATCAGTTCAGTATATTAGGCCCGAGGCTTGCGAACAGCTGATACAATGCACGTATTTCCAATATGAGTGTTCCAGCAAATATTCACAATTATGAAGTTGGAGATTCATGGCTTCTTTAATGTAATTTGCTGAATGTTAAAGATAATTTACATGGGAGGACAGCAGCATTGTTATCAAACTATCTCTTGGATTAGAATAAGGCTGGACAAACTGGGAAATATATTGAACGAATATTAATATATTCGGGGCATGAACTTTTTGAGAGGCATTCATCTTGTTTTGTCATCATTGTCTCTGTTAGCCCTCATGTACCCCATATATATCCTGCTGTACTCATTCACCACCTCGTGTACCCCCTATATATCCTGCTGTACTCATTCACCACCTCATGTACCCCATATATATCCTGCTGTACTCATTCACCACCTCGTGTACCACATATATATCCTGCTGTACTCATTCACCACCTCATGTACCCCATATATATCCTGCTGTACTCATTCACCACCTCATGTACCCCATATATATCCTGCTGTACTCATTCACCACCTCATGTACCCCCTATATATCCTGCTGTACTCATTCACCACCTCATGTACCCCATATATATCCTGCTGTACTCATTCACCACCTCATGTACCCTATATATATCCTGCTGTACTCATTCACCACCTTATGTACCCTATATATATCCTGCTGTACTCATTCACCACCTCGTGTACCCTATATATATCCTGCTGTACTCATTCACCACCTTATGTACCCCATATATATCCTGCTGTACTCATTCACCACCTCATGTACCCCATATATATCCTGCTGTACTCATTCACCACCTCATGTACCCCATATATATCCTGCTGTACTCATTCACCACCTCATGTACCCCATATATATCCTGCTGTACTCATTCACCACCTCATGTACCCTATATATATCCTGCTGTACTCATTCACCACCTTATGTACCCTATATATATCCTGCTGTACTCATTCACCACCTCGTGTACCCTATATATATCCTGCTGTACTCATTCACCACCTTATGTACCCTATATATATCCTGCTGTACTCATTCACCACCTCGTGTGTACCCTATATATATCCTGCTGTACTCATTCACCACCTTATGTACCCCATATATATCCTGCTGTACTCATTCACCACCTCATGTACCCCATATATATCCTGCTGTACTCATTCACCACCTCATGTACCCCATATATATCCTGCTGTACTCATTCACCACCTCATGTACCCCATATATATCCTGCTGTACTCATTCACCACCTCATGTACCCTATATATATCCTGCTGTACTCATTCACCACCTTATGTACCCTATATATATCCTGCTGTACTCATTCACCACCTCGTGTACCCCATATATATCCTGCTGTACTCATTCACCACCTCGTGTACCCCATATATATCCTGCTGTACTCATTCACCACCTCATGCTTGAAAACGGTATGAACATCTATACCGAAACGTCGTTTTTGTACAATAAAGAAGCTGACCATCCATAAAGACTTGCTATTCCTATTCGGGGCATATCAGTGCAAAATTAATTTCAGAGTGGTCAAAAACGTAGCGTCTTATCGATACAAGTTCTCCTCCAGATACTGTGCATAATATCCAGTTCACAATCCTTAATACAGTAAGGCATATTATTTTTCTTTTGATAGCTTACTAAACAAGCAGGGTTCCAATGTCACTGAACTCTTAAACATTGAATGTTGTTCTGTCTATGTGCAGCACGACACCGCAGTATACCATGTTTATGTGTAACAATATTCAACCCTTGTCATTCATGTATTGATGACCTCAGTATACCATGTTTATGTGTAACAATATTCAACCCTTGTCATTCATGTATTGAAAACCTCGGTATTCCATGTTTATGTGTAACAATATTGAACCCTTGTCATTCATGCATTGATAACGTCAGTATACCATGTTTAGGTGTAAAAATATTCAACTCTTGTCATTCATGCATTGATAACCTCAGTATACCATGTTTATGTGTAACAATATTCAACCCTTGTCATTCATGCATTGATAACCTCAGTATACCATGTTTATGTGTAACAATATTCAACCCTTGTCATTCATGCATTGATAACCTCAGTATACCATGTTTATGTGTAACAATATTCAACCCTTGTCATTCATGCATTGATAACCTCAGTATACCATGTTTATGTGTAACAATATTCAACCCTTGTCATTCATGCATTGATAACCTCAGTATACCATGTTTAGGTGTAACAATATTCAACCCTTGTCATTCATGCATTGATAACCTCAGTATACCATGTTTATGTGTAACAATATTTAACCCTTGTCATTAATGCATCGATAACCTCAGTATATCAAGTCTATGTGTAACAATATTCAACCCTTGTCATTCATGCATTGATAACCTCAGTATACCATGTTTATGTGTAACAATATTCAACCCTTGTCATTCATGCATTGATAACCTCAGTATACCATGTTTATGTGTAACAATATTTAACCCTTGTCATTAATGCATCGATAACCTCAGTATATCATGTCTATGTGTAACAATATTCAACCCTTGTCATTCATGTATTGATGACCTCAGTATACCATGTTTATGTGTAACAATATTCAACCCTTGTCATTCATGCATTGATAACCTCAGTAAACCATGTTTATGTGCAACAATATTCAACCCTTGTGATTCATGCATTGATAACCTCAGTATTCACTGTTTATGTGTAACAATATTCAACCCTTGTCATTCATGCATTGATAACCTCAGTATACCATGTTTATGTGTAACAATATTCAATCCTTGTCATTCATGCATTGATAACCTCAGTATACCATGTTTAGGAGTAACAATATTCAACCCTTGTCATTCATGCATTGATAACCTCAGTATACCATGTTTATGTGTAACTATATTTAACCCTTGTCATTCATGCATTGATAACCTCAGTATACCATGTTTATGTGTAACAATATTCAACCCTTGTCATTCATGCATCGATAACCTCAGTACACCATGTTTATGTGTAACAATATTCAACCCTTGTCATTCATGCATCGATAACCTCAGTACACCATGTTTATGTGTAACAATATTCAACCCTTGTCATTCATGCATCGATAACCTCAGTATACCATGTTTATGTGTAACAATATTCAACCCTTGTCATTCATGCATTGATAACCTCAGGATACCATGTTTATGTGTAACAATATTCAACCCTTGTGATTCATGCATTGGTAACCTCAGTATACCATGTTTATGTGTAACAATATTCAACCCTTGTGATTCATGCATTGGTAACCTCAGTACACCATGTTTATGTGTAACAATATTCAACCCTTGTCATTCATGCATTGATAACCTCAGTATACCATGTTTATGTGTAACTATATTTACCCCTTGTCATTCATGTATTGATAACGTCAGTATACCATGTTTATGTGTAACAATATTCAACCCTTGTCATTCATGCATCGATAACCTCAGTACACCATGTTTATGTGTAACAATATTCAACCTTTGTCATTCATGCATTGATAACCTCAGTATACCATGTTTATGTGTAACAATATTCAACCCTTGTCATTCATGCATTGATAACCTCAGGATACCATGTTTATGTGTAACAATATTCAACCCTTGTCATTCATGCATTGATAACCTCAGTATACCATGTTTATGTGTAACAATATTTAACCCTTGTGATTCATGCATTGGTAACCTCAGTATACCATGTTTATGTGTAACAATATTCAACCCTTGTGATTCATGCATTGATAAGCAAATGAGCACGACCACCTTGAGGTTCCCAAACAACACCATATCTAAAACAAGGTATATCATAAATTATGTACGTAGTTTGTGTTATGTACATTACTAGGGATAAGACATTATGTGGATTGTGTTATGTACATTACTAGGGATAATACCTTATGTTGATTGTGTTATGTACTAGGGATAATACATTATGTGGATTGTGTTATGTACATTACTAGGGATAAGACATTATGTAAATTGTGTTATGTACATTACTAGGGATAAGACATTATGTAGATTGTGTTATGTACATTAAATGAAACAATGCTTATTTAGATTGTGTTATGTACACAAAATGGAATAATACATCATTTAGATTGTGTTGCGAACATTAAGTGGAGTAATGCATTATTTAGATTGTGTTATGTACATAAACAGAGGATATTATATGAATGCCCATGTCATACTATGTTTACGACTCGAGTGCCTAAATGTTGGTCTTTCCCGAGCGAGAGCGCGGGATATGCTGATATTTAGGCACGAGTGTCGTAAACATAGTATGATATGGGCACGAATATACTATTCTGTTTATTACGTTAAGTCGTCAAATTGAGGAAAATAAAACCAAATCTACTTTCAAACACAGGCTGGCTATCCGCCGTCGCCGCATGTAGAACACAACGTCACAGAAGAAACGTGACGTCATAGCCTCGTTCATGACGTCACGTCACCATGACAAAGTCATATTTTGCCCTAGGGCATCGTATGAAAAATATTAACCCCGATATGTTCGCCCTCGTAGGTAATAAAATGGATTAATACATTATTCAGATTGTGTTGCGTACATTTAGTGGAATAGTGCATTATTTAGATTGTGTTATTTACATTAAATACCATAATGCATTATTTAGATTGTGTTATGTACATAAATGGAATAATACATCAGTTAGATTGTGTTGTGAACATTAAATGGAATAATGCATTATTTAGATTGTGTTATGTCCATAAAATGGAATTATACATTATTCAGATTGTGTTGTGTACATTAAGTGGAATAATGCATTATTTAGATCGTGTTGTGTGCATTAAATACCATAATGCATTATTTAGATTGTGTTATGTACATTAAATACCATAATGCATTATTTAGATTGCGTTATGTACATAAATGGAATAATACATCATTTAGAATGTGTTGTGTACATTAAGTGGAATAACGGATTATTGAGATTGCGTTATGTACATAAGATAGAATAATACATTATTTAGATTGTATTATGTTCATTTCAAGGAATAATGCAGTGTTCAGATTGTGTTGTGTACATTAAATGAATTAATGTATTATTTAGATTGTGTTGTGTACATTAATGGAATAATGCAGTGTTCCGGTTGTGTTGTGTACACTAAATAAATTAATGCATTATTTACACTGTGTTGTGTACATTAAAGAGAATAAAGCATTATTTAGATTGTGTTATGTACATAAAATGGAATAATACATTATTCAGACAGCGTTGTGTACATTAAGTGGAATAATGAATTATTTAGATCGTGTTGTGTACATTACAAGGAATAATTCATTAATTAGATCATGTTGTGTTCATTACAAGGAATAATACATTAATTAGATCATGTTGTGTACATTACAAGGAATAATACATTAATTAGATCATGTTGTGTACATTACAAGGAATAATACATTAATTAGATCGTGTTGTGTTCATTACAAGGAATAATACATCATTTATTTACACTATGTGGTGAGAAGTTGATTATCATATGGAAATGTGGCAGGCCGTGAATAACACGTTAAACTGATATTGATATCTACATCCAACGTAACAGCCCAAACAGTGGAAAGTGTACTCTTTAGGGTTAACGAGGTCCAAATATACAGTGTGTAGACAGGTACTGGTCCCTGTAAGGTAGTGTGTGGACAGGTAGGTATGTCTGGTGTCTGTGAGGTTGTGTCTAGACAGGTAGATATGTCTGGTCCCTGTAAGGTAGTGTGTAGGCAGGTACATATGTCTCTGTGTGCGTGTGTGTGCGTGCGTGTGTGTACAACACACCGACTATGCATGTGAATGGTTGTACTGTCTACAGGTTGTCTGCTATTGTTTCAAGCTTCTCAAATATCTTGACGCTAATTAGATTTTTTAACATCATAGCGATATCTCTACACATCCCTAATTTATAGACCATAACGATATATCTACATGTAAATAACATCCCTAATTACAGAGCATAACGATATATCTACCTGTAAGTAACATCCCTGATTACAGAGCATAACGATATATCTACATGTAAATAACATCCCTGATTACAGAGCATAACGATATATCTACATGTAAATAACATCCCTGATTACAGAATATAACCATATATCTACATATAAATAGCATTATGGATTACAGAATATAACCATATATCTACATATAAATAACATCCTGATTACAGAGCATAACGATATATCTACCGGTAAATAACATTCTGGATTACAGAGCATAACGATATATTTACATGTAAATAACATCCCTGATTACAGAGCATAACGATATATCTACATATAAATAGCATTCTGGATTACAGAATATAACCATATATCTACATATAAATAACATCCTGATTACAGAGCATAACGATATATCTACCGGTAAATAACATCCCTGATTACAGAGAATGACGATATATCTACATGTAAATAACATCCCTGATTACAGAATATTCCCATATATCTACATGTACATAACATCCCTGATTACAGAATATAACCATATATCTACATATAAATAGCATCCTGGATTACACAATATAACCATATATCTACATATAAATAACATCCTGATTACAGAGCATAACGATATATCTACCTGTAAATAACATCCCTGATTACAGAATATAACCATATATCAACATGTAAATAGCATCCCTGATTACAGAATATAACCATATATCAACATGTAAATAGCATCCCTGATTACAGAATATAACCATATATCTACATGTAAATAACATCCTGATTACAGAGCATAACGATTAATCTGTATGTAAATAACATCCTGGATTACAGAATATAACTATATATCTACATGCAAATAACATCCTGGATTACAGAGTGCAACGATATATCAACCTGAAAATAACATCCCTCCATACAGAGTATAATGTTATATCTATATGTAACTAACATCCCTGATTACAGAGAATACCTATATATCTACATGTAAATAACATCCCTGATTACAGAGAATAACTATATATCTAAATGTAAATAACATCCAGGATTACAGAATATAACTATATATCTACATGTAAAATTAAATCCCTCTATACAGAGTATAACGATATATCTATATGTAAATAACATCCCTGATTACAGAATATAACTATATATCTACCTGTGAATAACATCCCTGATTACAGAATATAACTATATATCTACCTGTAAATAACTTCCTGATTACAGAGAATAACGATTAATCTACATGTAAATAACATCCCTGATTACGGAAAATAACGATATATCAATATGTAAATAACATCCCTGATTACAGAAAATAACGATATATCAATATGTAAATAACATCCCTGATTACAGAAAATAACGATATATCTACCTGTAAATAACATCCCTGATTATAGAGTGCAGCGTTATATCTACCTGAAAATTACATCCCTCTATACAGAGTATAACGATATATCTATATGTAAATAAGATCCCTGATTACAGAGAATAACTATATATCTACATGTAAATAACATTCCTGATTACAGAATATAACCATATATCTACATGTAAATAACATCCCTGATTACAGAAAATAACGATATATCTACATGTAAATAACATCCCTGATTACAGAGAATAACTATATATCTACATGTAAATAACATCCTTGATTACAGAGAATAACGATTAATCTTCATGTAATTAATGTCCCTGATTACAGAAAATAACGATATATCTACATGTAAATAACATCCCTCATTATAGAAAACAACTATATTTCTACATGTAAATAACATCCCTCCATACAGAATATAACTATATATCTTCCGTAAAATTAAATCCCTCTATACAGAGTATAACGATATATCTATATGTAAATAACATCCCTGATTACAGAATATAACCATATATCTACCGGTAAATAACATCCCTGATTACAGAGAACAACTATATATCTACATGCAAATAACATTCCTGATTACAGAATATACCCATATATCTACATGTAAATAACATCCCTGATTACAGAATATAACCATATATCTACATATAAATAGCATCCTGGATTACAGAATATAACCATATATCTACATGTAAATAACATCCCTGATTACAGAGAATAACTATATATCTACATGCAAATAACATCCCTGATTACAGAGAATGACGATATATCTACATGTAAATAACATTCCTGATTACAGAATATTCCCATATATCTACATGTAAATAACATCCCTGATTACAGAGAATAACTATATATCTACCGGTAAATAACATTCCTGATTACAGAATATGGGTTTACAGAATATACCCATATATCTACATGTAAATAACATCCCGGATTACAGAATATAAGTTTATTTCTACATGTAAATAACATCCCTGATTACAGAGAATAACTATATATCAACCTGAAAATTACATCCCTCCATACAGAGAATAACGATATACATGTATATACATGTAAATAACATCCCGGATTACAGACTATAACTATATATCTACCTGTAAATTACATACCTCCATACAGAGAATAACAATATATCTACATGTTAATAATATCCCTTTTTACGGACTATAAGTTTATCCTATAAACTGTCGTTCCGGAAGGAGGTCACATTACTGCAGTACCAGAAAATATTTTGATATTATACCTGAATATATGTTGATATTATACCTGAATATATGTTGATATTATACCTGAATATATGTTGATATTTTACCTGAATATATGTTGATATTATACCTGAATATATGTTGATATTATACCTGAATATATGTTGATATTATACCTGAATATATGTTGATATTATAGCAGAATATATGTTGATATTATACCAGAATGTATGTTGATATTATACCTGAATATATGTTGATATTATACCTGAATATATGTTGATATTATAGCAGAATATATGTTGATATTATACCAGAATGTATGTAGATATTATACTAGAATATATGTTGATATATTACCTTACCTCTTAACGTTTGCACTGCGATTGTGCAACTGTTGTGTGGACATTTACGTGGTAATACCTCGTTAGATGTAATACTGCTATTGTAAGCATTTCAAATTCTGTGTTCTTGACATTCGACTTCTTACAGGGTGTGTAACTGGTCATGTATTTATCTTGAACCAGGTAATGTATTTGTCTGGATACATTCAAGACTTAGTAACTGTGTACTCGGTTTTCCTGCATATTTCTTAGTCTGTCACTGAAACTATAAACTATGATGCACCTGCATTCATATCAATATTTCTAAACGGATGTATAACTGAGTATCTGCAAAATCTATTTTTCTTTTTGCACCATTTATTAGTTTGTTCCATTATACTTAAATATATCACTGAATATTGTCTGCCTTTTGAAACATACGATTTTGTTTACTTTCATATTTACAAATGAATCTGTTTAACAATCTACGTCTTGTGGGGTAGAATTATTTTTGCGGAAAGCAAGGGATTTCGGAAAGGAACGCTTAAAGTAGTATTTTACAAAATATATATTATTTTTGTAAATGCAAAACATGTGTTATGTAATTTGGAAGTGGGAACATGGCAAAACACTTGCTCCGACACCACCGCCATCTTCACACACAACATGGCTCTAGCCACATCGCCTAAATACACCCCTCCCCACCCACACACAATCCAGGCCCCCTACCCCGCCACCCTCCCTACACACAACACTGGAAATGTCTACATGGTATCTAGGGTACAGCCAGCATGTACTCACCAATGGCAACAACAGGACCGAACACCGATGTATCATCCACTGTACTACAGTTCCATCTTCTAAACCGGAATTGATACTGACACTCGCCTATTCCCATCTTGGCCCCTCTCCCTATGCTGGGCATATGATCATGGTAGAGCTGACAGAACTTAGTCTGGCCGGCGGAGAGGCCCTTCAACTGGGTGCACATAGGGGTAGCTCCCAGGATGTACAACTGGGGGTTCCTCCACGTGTCGAAAGGCCGGACGCCAAGATTCCTAAAGATCGGAGAATCTGATTATTCCAAACAATCATGAAGCAACAGAAAGGACTATACAAGCCGACAAACAGGAGCATGGCACAAGGTTTAGAGGTAAGTCTCGCACAGCCCCTCCCGATGGATATGACACACCTCACAGGGTGTTCGTGTTTCCAGCGGTAAGATGGGACACACTATGTAAGACAGAAAACTATAGGAAAGATAGAACAATATGTAAGTCCTGTGTAAGATAGAGCACTGTGTGCGATATACGACAATGTAAGATGTGTTCTCATATTTCACGGAAGTCCCGTGATTATGTATTAAATATGGTTGCTTGGTATTAAAAGTTCAACCACGCCTCTTTCACCACAACAAAAGCTGTGAAAAGCACAAATAACACTCGGAGAAGAATGTGTGGAAATAACGAACAGAGGTGTTGGCCAACCCGAATGGTTTTCAGTTTTGAGATTAGCTATCTTACTTGATCCGTGTAAGTTATACCCCGTCACACACCCTCCCTAGCACCGCTATCGAATTCAATGCAGAATGCTACGGGTGATATTAACATCGATAAAACCCCACACAACTACTGAAATCTCGGCATGGGATAGAAGGTGTTTTTTTTGCCCTGTCTAGGAGTATTTAGCTGTGGGGAAAGAGAATGAGATGAATGGAAATCTGGCTATACGTACCACCACATGTCCAGTGCTGAGACGACCATGGCTTGTAGGCATAGCAAGAGGACCCCACGGTGCCACCAGCGGCGTCGAGCCATCGCTCATAGCACTGTTGTATAATCCAGTTTTCTGAAGGAGAGAGAAGAAAAGATTCCTAGAGTTTCTGATGCCTTTGAATTGCTGTAATGGTAACCATCACTCCCAAATGCTGGCATCTTCAGGGGAACTTCCTCGCCAAGCCCCTTGTCTCCACTTTGAGATTGCTCGCCACAGCCCGAACACCGTGCATCGTGCTGCTTCTCCTCACTCACATGATTGAAAGCAGCAAACGACCAGCTGTCAATCAAATACGGCAAGCGTTCTCATTGGTCCTTCCTAACACCGTAACATGATTAAAATTTCAATCTTGGCACAGCTAAGAAGTGAATGGCGATTCCGTATAAACGCGGAGGCTTTGTTCGGGTACCCCCAGACAAGTCGCTCCTCCTCAGCCTTGCATGTCGTTTCAACGCTCAGATCCCCTTTCATAACTTTCAGAGCGTTGCCGAGCCCCCCTGTCTCCTCGCCTCGGTATCCCTCCCTGCCTAGCGTGGCCACAGCCGAACACAGCAGAACACAGCCGAACACAGTTAGCGGGGCCAGTCATAAACCGCAAGAGGGCTCAGTAATGACATGATAAGTATATGATATTCATTTGACAAAACGTGTCTCTTGTCAATAAGAAAGCTATTTACATGAAATAAAAAGCATGACATTGTTGAAGACCAGTGTTATGGGTCTGTGAATGTCACAAATTATTGAGGTGAATACAATGAGGTGGTTGTATTTAGGTTGGTATACAACTACACACAGCCAATGTGAAGTGACCACGGCGTTCACAGCCCAGGTCAAACAACGCAGTGTAACACGCCGTAACTCGAATGTTAATGTTATGCAATCATAATGTGGTCATATGTCGACATTTTGATGTACATTATTGCAACTACTTGTAAGTATATAAAATATGAATATATAAAAAATATGTAAGAACATAAAATATGTAAGAATATAAAATATGGAAGCAGAAAAGAAATACTTCCTGTGTTTATGACAATTAAGTAACAAACGCCTCACCTTGTCAAACCACAGCAAGCTGTTTCGTGGGCTACGCAACCCATTGAAGTGTAGATCAAGCGTTTTTACTCTATCTTAATTTATTTCCTGAGATTAAGTGCTGTAATATCCTGAATCGGATTAGGATAATCCCGAGGGCTGGCGAGAGATGACGTAAGACGCTCAATGATCAGCCAAGTGGGGGCGGGGAAAGAAAGGGGGAGTGGCAGGGGGGAGGTGGCGACAGGTACTGCTGCCCTGCTATCGTTTTCAACATGCCCTACCAACATCTACCATGAAGAAAGTAGGTCACGCTATAAAGGTATTCCATGTGTTCAGAGAGGGGGAAAGTTTGATCTTTAACCTGCTATTCTTCCCTGGTAGCTGTGATGCAGCAGTATATCTATACATTACACAACGGAGTCAGGTACATTCTACTACAGGTACTTGTTGCAGCAGTACATTACACAACGGAGTCAGGTACATTCTACTACAGGTACTTGAGACAGCAGTATATCTATACATTACACAACGGAGTCAGGTACATTCTACTACAGGTACTTGAGACAGCAGTACATTACACAACGGAGTCAGGTACATTATACTACAGGTACTTGAGACAGCAGTATATCTATACATTACACAACGGAGTCAGATACATTCTACTACAGGTACTTGTTGCAGCCGTACATTACACAACGGAGTCAGGTACATTATACTACAGGTACTTGAGACAGCAGTACATTACACAACGGAGTCAGGTACATTCTACTACAGGTACTTGAGACAGCAGTATATCTATACATTACACAACGGAGTCAGATACATTCTACTACAGGTACTTGTTGCAGCCGTACATTACACAACGGAGTCAGGTACATTATACTACAGGTACTTGAGACAGCAGTACATTACACAACGGAGTCAGGTACATTCTACTACAGGTACTTGAGACAGCAGTATATCTATACATTACACAACGGAGTCAGATACATTCTACTACAGGTACTTGTTGCAGCCGTACATTACACAACGGAGTCAGGTACATTATACTACAGGTACTTGAGACAGCAGTACATTACACAACGGAGTCAGGCACATTATACTACAGGTACTTGATACAGCAGTACATTACACAACGGAGTCAGGTACATTATACTACAGGTACTTGATACAGCAGTACATTACACAAGGGAGTCAGGTACATTATACTACATGTACTTGTTGCAGCAGTACATTACACAACGGAGTCTGGCACATTATACTACAGGTACTTGATACAGCAGTACATTACACAAGTACAGGTACATTATACTACATGTACTTGTTGCAGCAGTACATTACACAACGGAGTCTGGCACATTATACTACAGGTACTTGATACAGCAGTACATTACACAAGGGAGTCAGGTACATTATACTACAGGTACTTGTTGCAGCAGTACATTACACAACGGAGTCAGGTACATTATACTACAGGTTTTTGTTGCAGCCGTACATTACACAACGGAGTCAGGTACATTTTACTACAGGTACTTGATACAGCAGTACATTACACAACGGAGTCAGGTACATTCTACTACAGGTACTTGTTGCAGCCGTACATTACACAACGGAGTCAGGTACATTATACTACAGGTACTTGTTGCAGCAGTACATTACACCACTGAGTCAGGTACATTATACCACAGGTACTTGATACAGCAGTACATTACACAACGGAGTCAGGTACATTCTGCTACAGGTACTTTATACCTCATACTTTATCTGTGAGCGTTGTAGTCCTTTCTATTTTCAATGCATGATATTTTTGTCGCACTTGTTATCAATTACTCTTCGCCACTAAAGGATACATATTATATTATTTACTTTGCATTCTTAGGGATGCCAGCTACACGCTGGTGACACACAAGTTTCTGTACACTTAAAGTCGATCGATATACACTATAAGTAAACGGTATAAGCTGCTGTGTCAAGGATGTTCATCTTTGTTTTATGCACATAATATTTAAACAAAACCCCAGATATTCAGAATTGGGAGTAAAAGACCGCAATAGTTCTATTACTTGTGAAGAGTCTTGAATTCGCCAGTAATGTCCAAATTATAAACATTTCTTATCTGAGACAGGTAACTGACATTTAGTACGACATGGAGTTATCTGTCAGCTGTTATTCAGGATTTGCATAACGGCATTCAAAGAGTCAAGAACGGAAACAGCATTACCCCCACCCACCCAAGCCACACAAACATTGGTTATTCTGCCTTATATCAATCAGACCCACCCCAATGTCCCGAGCCACTAATCACCACGTACATCCACATAGCTAGACTGTCATTATTATATACAACGTAATATCTATATCCCACATACATAGAACTAAACTGTCATTATTATATACAACGTAATATCTATATCTCACATACATCGAACTAAACTGTCGTTATTATATACTACGTAATATCTATATCCCACATACATAGATCTAAACTGTCGTTATTATATACAACGTAATATCTATATCCCACATGCATAGAACTAAACTGTCGTTATTATATACAACGTAATATCTATATCCCACATACATCGAACTAAACTGTCGTTATTATATACAACGTAATATCTATATCCCACATACATTGAACTCAACTGTCGTTATTATATACAACGTAATATCTATATCCCACATACATAGAACTAAACTGTCATTATTATACACAACGTAATACCTATGTCCCACATACATAGAACTAAACTGTCATTCTTATGCACAACGTAATATCTATATCCCACATACATTGAACTAAACTGTCATTATTATGCACAACGTAATAGCTATGTCCCACATACATAGAACTTAACTGTCCTTATTATACACAACGTAATACCTATGTCCCACGTACATTGAACTAAACTGTCATTATTATATACAACGTAATATCTATATCCGACATACATTGAACTAAACTGTCCTTATTATATACAACGTTATATCTATATCCCACATACATTGAACTAAACTGTCGTTATTATATACAACGTAATATCTATATCCCACATACATAGAACTAAACTGTCATTATTATATACAACGTAATATCTATATCCCACATACATCGAACTAAACTGTCGTTATTATATACAACGTAATATCTATATCCCACATACATAGAACTAAACTGTCGTTATTATATACAACGTAATATCTATATCCCACATACATAGAACTAAACTGTCATTATTATATACAACGTAATATCTATATCCCACATACATAGAACTAAACTGTCATTATTATATACAACGTAATATCTATATCCCACATTCATCGAACTAAACTGTCGTTATTATATACAACGTAATATCTATATCCCACAAACATCGAACTAAACTGTCGTTATTCTATACAACGTAATGTCTAGATCCAACATACATCGAACTAAACTGTCGTTATTATATACAACGTAATGTCTATATCCCACATACATCGAACTAAACTGTAGTTATTATACACAACATAATGTCTATATCCCACATACATCAAACTAAACTGTCGTTATTATATGCAACGTAATATCTATATCCCACATTCATCGAACTAAACTGTCGTTATTATACACAACTTAATATCTATATCCCACATACATAGAACTAAACTGTCGTTATTATATGCAATGTAATGTCTATATCCCACATACATAGAACTAAACTGTCATTATTATACACAACGTAATACCTATGTCCCACATACATAGAACTAAACTATCAATATCATACACAACGTAATATCTATATCCCACATACATCGAACTAAACTGTCATTATTATGCACAACGTAATAGCTATATCCCACATACATAGAACTAAACTGTCGTTATTATACACAACTTAATATCTATATCCCACATACATAGAACTAAACTGTCGTTATTATACACAACGTAATATCTATATCCCACAAAAATAGAACTAATCTGTCATTATTATACACAACGTAATACCTATATCCCACATACATCGAACTAAACTGTCGTTATTATATGCAGCGTAATATCTGTATCCCACATACATAGAACTAAACTGTCATTATTATACACAACGTAATACCTATGTTCCACATACATAGAACTAAACTATCAATATTATACACAACGTAATATCTATATCCCACATACATCGAACTAAACTGTCATTATTATACACAACGTAATATCTATATCCCACATACATCGAACTAAACTGTCATTATTATACACAACGTAATATCTATATCCCACATACATCGAACTAAACTGTCATTATTATGCACAACGTAATATCTATATCCCACATACATCGAACTAAACTGTCATTATTATGCACAACGTAATAGCTATATCCCACATACATAGAACTAAACTGTCGTTATTATACACAACTTAATATCTATATCCCACATACATAGAACTAAACTGTCGTTATTATACACAACGTAATATCTATATCCCACAAAAATAGAACTAATCTGTCATTATTATACACAACGTAATACCTATATCCCACATACATCGAACTAAACTGTCGTTATTATATGCAGCGTAATATCTGTATCCCACATACATAGAACTAAACTGTCATTATTATACACAACGTAATATCTATATCCCACATACATAGAACTAAACTGTCATTATCATGCACAACGTAATATCTATATCCCACATACATTGAACTAAACTGTCATTATTATACACAACGTAATATCTATATCCCACATACATCGAACTAAACTTTCATTATTATGCACAACGTAATATCTATATCCCATATACATAGAACTAAACTATCAATATTATACACAGACAGTGTAATATCTATATCCCACATACATAGAACTAAACTGTCATTATTATGCACAACGTAATATCTATATCCCACATACATCGAACTAAACTGTCGTTATTATATACAACGTAATATCTATATCCCACATACATTGAACTAAACTGTCATTATTATGCACAACGTAAAACCTATGTCCCACATACATAGAACTTAACTGTCATTATTATACACAACGTAATACCTATGTCCCACGTACATTGAACTAAACTGTCATTATTATACACAACGTAATATCTATATCCCACATACATTGAACTAAACTGTCGTTATTATACACAACGTAATATCTATATCCCACATACATAGAACTAAACTGTCATTATCATGCACAACGTAATATCTATATCCCACATACATTGAACTAAACTGTCATTATTATACACAACGAATATCTATATCCCACATACATCGAACTAAACTGTCATTATTATACACAACGTAATATCAATATCCCACTTACATAGAACTAAACTATCATTATTATACATGTGTAATATCTATATCCCACATACTTCCACCTTGACAGTCGTTTGTTTACAGTGCAACACACCAATAAGTTGGACGCACCCACCCTCTTCCTTAGCACCCCACCATCCTGAGCGATACATCAATTGGGATCCGTCCGTACAGATATCTATCACATCATCCCACGCCTTCTCATAATTCCACAGTTCACCTCAGCCCACATCTCCCTTCTATCTCCACCCCAGGACACTCACCATCCTTCTACCTTCTATCAGCTCCGCGTTATTGTTTAACAAACTGTATATAAACTATTTTCCTCCACACCCCGACACCGCCAGCCACCTTGTCATCCCTCTACCCCCTCTGATGCAGCAAAGTTATCCACTTTGACTCCCGACGTCAGTGTTTCCAACTTCCTCTACGGTTGAGACGACTGTGATCGGACGGATGTTCGAACAGACAAAAGAATGGATCAAGTCAACCCCTATTGTGTCGAAACCCTCAACAATTTCTCCGCAGTCAGACTGTAACGCCGAAGGCAGTACAGGCATCAGATAAATCCGCGTCGCTACACATGTGAAGTGAATTGCAGTAGATGATATCGGGTCTGGGCTAGATTGCTCCGAACACGTATACAAAAGTCCCAGACTCGGTACACGGAACTTACACAGCGCGGACGTATTCGAGCAACAGCTCGTGTTAACAGTGAGAAGGTCTCCACATATATACGCTTCAAGACATACAATCAATGCGCTGTGGGCCACTGATACTGTAGGGTGGGTACCTAGCGAAAGTAAGATATACGTTGAAATATGAACGCCAGCATCCATGGAATTTGAGGGTATATTGATACAGTTGAGGATATGTTTCTAGCTGTTAGAGTGAGCCAAACAGGGAGAATGTGTGAGGGATGGTGAAAGAGAGGATTGAGAAAAGAGAGAGAATGTATGACGGATGGTGAACGAGAGGGGTGAGAAGAGAGAGAATGGGCGAGTGATCGTGAAAGAGAATGGGTGAGAAGAGTGAGAGTATGTGTGAGGGATGGTGAACGAGAGGGGTGAGAAACAAGAGAGAATGTGGAAGGGGTGGCGAACGAGAGGGGTGAGAAACGAGACAGAATGTGTGAGGGATGGTGTACGAGAGGGGTGAGAAAAGAGAGAGAATGTGTGAGGGGTGGTGAACGAGAGGGGTGAGAAACGAGAGAGAATGTGTGAGGGGTGGTGAACGAGAATGGTAAGAAACGAGACAGAATGTGTGAGGAATGTGAACGAGAGAGGTGAGAAACGAGAGAGAATGTGTGAGGGATGGTGAACGCGAATAGGTGAGAAACGTTAGAGAATGGGCGAGTGATCGTGAAAGAGAATGGGTGAGAAAGAGAGAGAATGTGTGAGGGATGGTGAACGAGAATGGTGAGAACCGAGAGAGAATGTGTGAGAAAGAGAGAGAATGTGTGATGGATGTGAAAGAGAGGCGTTAGAAAAGAGAGAGAATGGGCGAGTGATTGTGAAAGAGAATGGTGAGAAACGAGAGAGAATGTGTGAGGAATGTGAACGAGAGAGGTGAGAAACGAGAAAGAATGTGTGAGGGATGGTGAACGAGAGGGGTGAGAAACGAGAAAGAATGTGTGAGGGATGGTGAACGAGAGGGGTGAGAAACGAGAGAGAATGTGTGACGGATCCGAAAAAGAATGGTGAGAAAGAGAGAATGTGTGAGGGATGGTGAACGAGAATGGTGAGAAACGAGAGAGAATGTGTGAGAAACAGAGAGAATGTGTGAGGGATGTGAAAGAGCGGCGTTAGAAAAGAGAGAGAATGGGCGAGTGATTGTGAAAGAGAATGGTGAGAAACGAGAGAAAATGTGTGAGGAATGTGAACGAGAGAGGTGAGAAACGAGAACGAATGTGTGAGGGATGGTGAACGAGAGGGGTGAGAAACGAGAAAGAATGTGTGAGGGATGGTGAACGAGAGGGGTGAGAAAAGATAGAGAATGTGTGAGGGATGGTGAACGAGAGGGGTGAGAAACGAGAGAGAATGTTTGACGGATGTGAAAGAGAATGGTGAGAAACGAGAGAGAATGTGTGAGGAATGTGAACGAGAATAGGTGAGAAAAGTGAGAGTATGTGTGAGGGATGGTGAACGAGAGGGGTGAGAAAGAGAGAGAATGCATGACAGATGGTGAACGAGAGGGGTGAGAAACGAGAGAGAATGTGTGAGGGATGTGAACGAGAATAGGTGAGAAAAGTGAGAGTATGTGTGAGGAATGGTGAACGAGAGGGGTGAGAAAGAGAGAGAATGTGTGAGGGATGTGAACGAGAATAGGTGAGAAAAGTGAGAGTATGTGTGAGGGATGGTGAACGAGAGGGGTGAGAAAGATAGAGAATGTGTGAGGGATATGAACGAGAGTAGGTGAGAAAAGTGAGAGTATGTGTGAGGGATGGTGAACGAGAGGGGTGAGAAAGAGAGAGAATGTGTGAGGGATGTGAACGAGAATAGGTGAGAAAAGAGAGAGAATGTGTGAGGAATGTGAACGAGAGGGGTGAGAAACGAGAGAGAATGTTTGAGGGATGGTGAACGAGAGGGGTGAGAAACGAGAGAGGATGTGTGAGGGATGGGAAAGAGAGGGGTGAGAAACGAGAGAGAATGTGTGAGGGATGTGAAAGAAAGGCATGAAAAAAAAGAGAGAGAAAGTGTGAGGGATGGTGAACGAGAGGGGTGAGAAACGAGAGAGAATGTGTGAGGAATGGTGAACGAGAGGGGTGAGAAACGAGAGAGAATGGGCGAGTGATTGTGAAAGAGAAGGATGAGAAAAGCGAGAATGGGTGAGGGATGGTGTGGACAATGAACGACGGAGGCAGAAAGTGTGTAAAGACGTGACAGTAAGACGGTGAGTGAGAGGTAGACGGCGAGAGCTGGACAGTGAGAACTTGAGGGTGAGAGCTGGACAGTGAGAACAACAAGGTGAGAGCTTGACGACGAGTGCTGGACAGTGAGAGCTACAAGGTAAGAGCTGGACAGTGAGAACTACAAGGTGAGAGCTGGACAGTGAGAACTACAAGGTGAGAGCTAGTCGACGAGTGCTGGACAGTGAGAGCTACAAGGTAAGAGCTGGACAGTGAGAGCTGGACAGTGAGAGCTGGACAGTAGAGCTGGACAGTGAGAGCTGGACAGTGAGAGCTGGACAGTAGAGCTGGACAGTGAGAGCTGGGCTGGACAGTGAGAACTACAAGGTGAGAGCTGGACATTGAGAGCTAGACGATGAGAACTACAAGGTGTGAGCTAGACAGTGAGAACAAGACATTGAGAGCTGGACAGTGAGATCTAGACGGTGAGCGCTAGACTGTGCGAGCTAGATGGTGAGAGCAAGACGGTGAAAGCTTGGCAGTGAGAGTTAGACGGTGAGCGCTAGACGGTGAGAGCTGGATGGTGAGAACTAGACGGTGAGCGCTAGACGGTGAGACCTAGATGGTGACAGCTGGACAGTGAAAGTTAGAAAGTAGAGAAGAACAAGAACTGGGAGAGACTGGGAGATTTTGTGGGTGATTAAATTAGAGTTATGGTGAGAGAAAGTTGTGGGAAAATGCTAAAAGACAAGCGCTTCAAATGTTTCATTTTAGAAGCAAAGAAAGGACGCGAAACATAATTGAAGAGTCACGTAGCTGGACATCGGGTCAGAAGCCGATCTACGGTCTACCTAATAGCAGAACACGGGTCAGAAGCCGATCTACGGTCTACCTAATAGCTGGACATCGGTCAGAAGCTAATCTACGGTCGCCCTAATAGCAGAACACGGGTCAGAAGCCGATCTACGGTCTACCTAATAGCAGGACATCGGTCAGAAGCCGATCTACGGTCTACCTAATAGCAGGACATCGGTCAGAAGCTGATCTACGGTCTACCTAATAGCAGGACACGGGTCAGAAGCTGATCTACTGTCTACCAAGTAGGAGGACACGGGTCAGAAGCCGATGTACGGTCTACCGAGTAGCAGGACACGGATCAGAAGCTGATCTACGGTCTCCCTAGTGGCAGGACACGGGTCAGAAGCTGATCTACGGTCTCCTTAGTGGCAGGACACGGGTCAGAAGCCGATCTACGGTCTACCTGGTAGCAGGACATCGGGTCAGAAGCCGATCTACGGTCTACCTAGTAGCAGGACACGGGTCAGAAGCTGATCTACGGTCTACCTAGTAGCAGGACACGAGTCAGAAGCTGATCTACGGTCTCCCTAGTGGCAGGACACGGGTCAGAAGCTGATCTACGGTCTCCTTAGTGGCAGGACACGGGTCAGAAGCCGATCTACGGTCTACCTGGTAGCAGGACATCGGGTCAGAAGCCGATCTACGGTCTACCTAGTAGCAGGACACGGGTGAGAAGCTGATCTACGGTCTACCTAGTAGCAGGACACGGGTCAGAAGCCGATCTACGATCTACCTAGTAGGAGGACACGGGTCAGAAGCTGATCTACGGTCTACCTAGTAGCAGGACACGGGTCAGAAGCCGATCTACGGTCTACCTAGTAGGAGGACACGGGTCAGAAGCCGATCTAATGTCCACCTAGTAGCAGGAAACGGGTCAGAAGCTAATCTACGGTCTACCTAGTAGCAGGACACGGGTCAGAAGCCGATCTACGGTCAGCCTAGTAGGAGGACATCGGTCAGAAGCTGATCTACGGTCCACCTAGTAGCAGGACACGGGTCAGAATCCGATCTACGGTCCACCTAGTAGCAGGACACGGGTCTGAAGCCGATCTACGGTCTACCTAGTAGCAGGACACGGGTCAAAAGCTGATCTACGGTCTACCTAGTAGCAGGACACGGGTCAGAAGCCGATCTACGGTCAGCCTAGTAGGAGGACATCGGTCAGAAGCCGATCTACGGTCTACCTGGTAGCAGGACACGGGTCAGAAGCCGATCTACGGTCCACCTAGTAGCAGGACACGGGTCAGAAGCCGATCTACGGTCTACCTAGTAGCAGGACACGGGTCAAAAGCTGATCTACGGTCTACCTAGTAGCAGGACACGGGTCAGAAGCCGATCTACGGTCTACCTAGTAGCAGGAAACGGGTCAAAACTGATCTACGGTCTACCTAGTAGCAGGACACGGGTCAGAAGCCGATCTACGGTCTACCTAGTAGCAGGACACGGGTCAGAAGCCTATCTACGGTCTACCTAGTAGCAGGACACGGGTCAGAAGCCGATCTACGGTCTACCTAGTAGCAGGACACGAGTCAGAAGCTGATCTACGGTCTACCTAGTAGCAGGACACGGGTCAGAAGCCGATCTACGGTCTACCTAGTAGGAGGACACGGGTCAGAAGCCGATCTACGGTCTACCTAGTAGCAGGACACGGGTCAAAAGCTGATCTACGGTCTACCTAGTAACAGGACACGGGTGAGAAGCCGATCTACGGTCCACCTAGTAGGAGGACACGGGTCAAAAGCTGATCTACGGTCTACCTAGTAGCAGGACACGGGTCAGAAGCCGATCTACGGTCCAACCTAGTAGGAGGACACGGGTCAGAAGCCGATCTACGGTCTACCTAGTAGCAGGACACACAGGTCAGAAGCTGATCTACGGTCTACCTAGTAGAAGCAGGACACGGGTCAGAAGCCGATCTACGGTCTACCTAGTAGCAGGACACGGGTCAGAAGCTAATCTACGGTCTACCTAGTAGCAGGACACGGGTCAGAAGCCGATCTACGGTCTACCTAGTAGCAGGACACGGGTCAGAAGCCGATCTACGGTCTACCTAGTAGCAGGACACGGGTCAGAAGCCTACACGGGTCAGAAGCCGATCTACTGTCTACCTAGAAGCAGGACACGGGTCAGAAGCTGATCTACGGTCTACCTAGTAGCAGGACACGGGTGAGAAGCCTATCTACGGTCTACCTAGTAGCAGAACACGGGTCAGAAGCCGATCTACTGTCTACCTAGAAGCAGGACACGGGTCAGAAGCCTATCTACGGTCTACCTAGTAGCAGGACACGGGTCAGAAGCCGATCTACTGTCTACCTAGAAGCAGGACACGGGTCAGAAGCCTATCTACTGTCTACCTAGTAGCAGGACACGGGTCAGAAGCCGATCTACTGTCTACCTAGAAGCAGGACACGGGTCAGAAGCCTATCTACGGTCTACCTAGTAGCAGGAAACGGGTCAGAAGCCGATCTACTGTCTACCTAGAAGCAGGACACTGTGTCTAAAGGACATTCTTACATCCAACAATTTAGCCAACATGTGGGTCTATCTGTTTCAATCAGTGTGTCTGTCGATTCAGGATGAGCACTACCCACAGGCACCAACGGGATTGTGAGTTAATGTAGTGAGTCACAGGTAAATGGGATAACAAGATATACTCATGCCAATAATGGTTGTCAGACCCTTCCCCACCCCAACCCCACACACACCTCACACCCCCACCCCACACCCCCTCTCTAATTAAAAAACATTGAAGGGGGTGACAACCATTATTGGCATGAGTATATATACGAGATAAAAAGGCAACCGTCATGCAAACATTCACAATAATCATGAATTATACTCGTTGCCGTCAAGTGACATCCATATAGGGTGAACAGTGAGGAGACTTTAAACCACCTCACTCACTAACTCGATATCCCTGCCGTTGTGATACAAGTCCATAGAACGTTAAAATCCATGAACCCTCAATACAGGAGACGGCGGAAATGTGACATATCCGAGATACACTTAATGATTACACTGACGTTACCTTGGAGGGTCCTGTGATGGAAGCTGGAACAAATCTACACTGGTATATGTGACTGTCTAGGGTGTACCTTCCCACAGCCGATCTTCCTCACAATATCGCCTCACGGTGTAAATCTGTGTATATACATGTTGTGGGGATGGGCTAATCCTCAAATCATAACTACCTTCGTGACAGATGCCAGGCAGACTCACACCAACGTTATCCTGTACATCAGAATACTATCAGAGCCTACCTGTGATACAGCTGACCAGTGGTGAAGATAGCCTGTCTATTATCTCCTCAGCTCTGATGCAGTGTGAGGATGGTACGCAACAGCGCGAGACCCTAATCCGCCGACACTTGGGCTTGAATAGCAGAGGGCTCGGAGGCCAGCCTTGCATAACTCCCACCTCAAGACTGGCCAAAGGCGATTATATTAATTGCGGTCAATTAGGACGGGTTACAATCGCCTCGTTGGACCATACGGTCAAATTATATCCATCGCAAGTAACCGACGTCGTTAGGCAAATTAAAGAGATTATCCACTGTGCATAAATTACGACGATATATAATTGGTTTATATACCCCGCTACGCCATAAAATGTTCAATATTGGGAAGTCTCGCTGGATGTATTTATACTTTTATTACTCGACTGTTTCTGGTGGCGCCAGAGGGCGGCGTGGACACAGAACAAGAAAGAGTGCTTCCTACACAAAACATACACCATAGCATTACACAGTGAGCCACTACCGCCATCAGTCGTATTTTGGAAGAAATGTATTTAATTCCTGACATGTTTCTAGCCATTTGAATATAGACATTATTATCTTCGTGAAGCAACAGAGAAACCACCCGTTAGCGTGTGTTGTGAATGTCCGTCATTGGCCTGAGTCACATAGCTTATGTGAAACTTTGATGACGGTCACCATGACCTTAATGATTCGTTATGTGATGTTGTACAGCACAATAACCAAGAATTGTCAAATTTTGGTGAAAAGGTAGCGTGTAATTTGGTCATGGTAACTTTTCTTTCCTTAAAGCTACACAGTTAAGCAAATGTAAGTAGGGATCTGTTGGCGTGCACAATCATTGGTCACTTCCCTGGATATTACACCGAACACCATCAGATGACATTTGGATGGTGATCTAAGTAACCACACACGTTAGCATAGACGTCATTTCCAGCACGGAAACTTATTCCAAACGTCCCTATATGCCTTCACAGAATGTATAGCTTCAAAGTTTCTTTCTGTTCTTTATCTGTTCTTTGTCTGCTCTTTATCTGTCCCCGTCTTTAGACATCGTACTGTCCGCATCAGATGTGTGAAGCAGCCGCCGTATCACGTCATCATGTGGAATATATGGCCTGATTGTGTCAAACTGTAACTGGTTATTGAGACGCAGAGCCGCCGTCCGGTCATGTACTATGTCCTGTTTGGTGTCTGAGTGCGACTCTGCAATTATGTCCCTTTGTGTAACCCGTCCAGAAGCCACACAGTAAAGGTTTGACGTTTGATAGGTCGTTAATAACACACCGGTACTGCTTTAGATTCCAGTTGTTTGTGGCGATTCTATGATCACTATAGACTGTCGTGGACAGTGCCACCCTCGGCGTCCACCCAGCGGTTTCTGGTTGACCAGCGATGGTCAATGGGTCATTTGAAAGATGTTCCAGGTGTATCATGCTCAGGACCGTAAACTGGACATCATGTGGTCAGAAATCAACGAGGAATGGACAATGGTCAGCAGTAATCGGTCCACCTGATGTATTTATTGGCCGGACTGCCTGACCACCTATGTAATTGATACTGACCCTGCCAGCGAGGGGTTACTACAATAATTATTTGACCATCTGTATTTATGACTTTCTCAACATGGCTGCTGTCGTCATCGGGACAGCTGACATAACACGCTGTGGCGAGTGGTGAGACGACAAGTTACCTTTAATTAGTTTATACAACGGAGCCACGCTTCGTTATCGTACATTCCTCATCACTGGCGAAATACCCCATAGTAACAGGAATTATCCGCTCCAAAATGCTGAGATAAACATAAATAGTCAGTGAAAATACGACAAAACATCCCATCCAACAGCACCTCCTCCATCACCTAGTGGATACAGCCACGCCCTGGAAGATTCAGGAAGACTCAAACCAAAATATGTTGTTACCCCGCCTAGCGCTGTGCAATAGGGGGACCAAACAGGGACTGGCGAGCATACTGAGGTGTCAATGTAACCCTACGGCAAGGTGGCCCCATGACACAGATTTTAGCATATAATAACATGGTGAAAAAATAACCTGCGAGACCCGAAGTAAAGAATCTTTACACATAATAATAATAACATGTTAAGAATAACATGCATTACATCACAACATGGTGTCATCGATTCTAACGTTGTTTCTGAACTAAATGGCGATATAGTGACGGAGAGTCAGAGATCATCAGATGCCAATTGACTATGTCACAGTGTCGGCGGTGTAACGAGTCATTTACCTCGCACACACTTGAATAATAAAGTGTAACACTGAAAGGCGACAGTAATAAAACTATTACACATCAGTACACTTTGTTTTCTCATTTCATTGTTGAACAATCGATCGGCGACTTCAAACGAAGCAATGTCGCAAATAGATGACATGGGTACAAGGCAGGTGCAAGCAGGGCATCATTTATTTACGAGGTTGGTTTAAGCCCTCACCCATACATGGGTGGTCAGACACTGAAAGCATTACCCGGGTGACCGTCACGCTTGTATAGCATGGGTCCGGCAAACTAATCAAGTGAAATGCACCAAATTAAATGTTTGTCTAGCTGTCATGCACTGCAGCTACCACTCCCGGAAGAGATTATTACAGCTGATATCAATAACAAATATTGTGACCATATCAATAACAGGGAGACTGCTTCACATCCCAACCATTTACACCTCCAGCTGCTGGGACTGAAGATGACTTTCATGGTAGTTATGTTGGTTCTTTTATGCAGCAGTCAACATGTTGGGTGACCGGTACATAAGCAAGTGTTGAACACACTAGCCGTACTTGATATTACAATCGGGGTACGATGACATATTATCATAGGAGTTTCCACCAAGTGTGATATTCTGATCTAGTTTGTCTCCTTTCATCTTACCACAGATGCTATAACACCGACTCTGTCTATTTCCTCACTAAAAACACGGTTGAATTGTCTATTTAGGAAGTGAATCTCACCGAAATGCCTATAGTCATCAGTCCGTCAAAACACCTGTACTTGTTCATGGTCGTTGTGTTTAACTGTAAGTGATGTGTCAGTTATTGTCAAAACACCGTGTACTTGTTCAGAGAGAGAGAGAGAGAGAGAGAGAGAGAGAGAGAGAGAGAGAGAGAGAGAGAGAGAGAGAGAGAGAGAGAGAGAGAGAGAGAGAGAGAGAGAGAGAGAGAGAGAGAGAGAGAGAGAGAGAGAGAGAGAGAGAGAGAGAGAGAGAGAGAGAGAGAGAGAGAGAGAGACAGAGACAGAGACAGATACAGAGAGAGAGAGAGAGAGAGTTGGGGTTTGCGAGTGCGTGCATGTCTGCTTGGAGGGTAGACCAGAGAAGAGACCTTATCTCCCGTTAAACAACATCTAATCCGTGTGCTCCTAGTCCTTCACTCTGATTGGAACATTTTGGCATCTGTGTTTTAACGAAACGCCAGCGCCAGAGGTGCTTCGTTCTCCTTTATCTGAGGACTCTCTTATTGTCACCTTCGTTGCCCAAGCCTGTCACTCCCGCTCTACCACCCTAGGGCAAGTCTAGTACGTTACCCCCGCAGTGTCTGGAACACTCTTACTGGGCAGGGTCGGAAGGCAACCCACACTTCACACCCTACCGGCTGCGTGACCGGTACATCGTCAGTGTCCCTCCTCCAATGTCCCTCACCTCACGCCCTTCCCCTCAACACCGACCCTCCTCACCCCTAACCCTTCCCCTCAAGACCTACCCATCCTTACCGCTAGCCCTTCCCCTCAAGACTCGCCGTCCTTACCGCTAGCCCTTCCCCTCAAGACCTACCCTCCTTACCGCTAGCCCTTCCCCTCAAGACCTACCCTCCTCACTGCTAGCCCTTCCCCTCAAGACCTACCGGCCTCACTGCTAGCCCTTCCCCTCAAGACCTACCCGCCCCACTGCTAGCCCTTCCCCTCAAGACCTACCCATCCTTACCGCTAGCCCTTCCCCTCAAGACCTATCCTCCTCACTGCTAGCCCTTCCCCTCAAGACTGGCCCTCCTTACCGCTAGGCCTTCCCCTCAAGACCTACCCTCCTCACTGCTAGCCCTTCCCCTCAAGACTGGCCCTCCTTACCGCTAGCCCTTCCCCTCAAGACCTACCCTCCTCACTGCTAGCCCTTCCCCTCAAGACCTACCGGCCTCACTGCTAGCCCTTCCCCTCAAGACCTACCCGCCCCACTGCTAGCCCTTCCCCTCAAGACCTACCCATCCTTACTCAAGGCTAGCCCTTCCCCTCAAGACCTATCCTCCTCACTGCTGGCCCTTCCCCTCAAGACTGGCCCCTCCCTACCCGCTAGGCCCCTTCCCTCAAGACCTACCCTCGTCACTGCTAGCCCTTCCCCTCAAGACCTACCCTCCTCACTGCTAGCCCTTCCCCTCAAGACTGACGCCCCATGGCCTCCCTGCTAGCCTTTTCCCTCAAGACCTACCCTCCTCACTGCTAGCCCTTCCCCTCAAGACCGGCCCTCCTTACTGCTAGCCCTTCCCCTCAAGACCTACCCTCCTCACTGCTAGTCCTTCCCCCTCAAGACTCCCACCCTCCTCACTGCTAGCCCTTCCCCTCAAGACCCACCCTCCTCACTGGCTAAGCCCTTCCCTCAAGACCTACCCGCCCCACTGCTAGTGGCCCTTCCCTCAAGACCTACCCGCCCCACTGCTAGCCCTTCCCCTCAATATCTACCTGCCCCACTGCTAGCCCTTTCCCTCAATATCTACCCGCCCCACTGCTAGCCCTTCCCTCAAGACCTACCCTACTCACTGCTAGCCATTCCCTCAAGACTGGCCCTTCTTACTGCTAGCCCCTTCCCCTCAAGACCTACTCCTCCTCACTGCTAGCCATTTCCCCTCAAGACTCGGCCTCTTCTACCGCTAGCCCTTCCTCTCAAGACCTACCCGCCCACTGCCAGCTCCTTCCCCTCAAGACCTACCTGCCCCACTGCTAGTGGCCCTTTCCATCAAGACCTACCCCTCCTCACTGCTAGCCCTTCCCTCAAGACCTACCTGCCCCACTGCTAGCCCCTTCCCCCCTCAAGACCACCACCACCCTACTCACTGCTAGCCCTTTCCCTCAAGACCTACCCTTCACACCACTAGCCCTTTCCTCAAGACTGGCCCTCCTCACTGCTAGCCATTCCCCTCAAGATCGACCCTCCTCACCGCTAGCCCTTCTCTTCAAGACCTACCCCCCTCAACGCTAGCCCTTCCCCTCAAGACCTACCCTCCTCACCGCTCACCCTTCCCCTCAAGACCGACCCTCCTCAACGTTAGCCTTTCCCATCAAGACCTACCCTCCTCACTGCTAGCCCTTCCCCCCAAGGCCGACCCTCCTCACCGCTAGCCCTTCCTCTGAAACCTACCCTTCTAACTGCTAGCCCTTCTCATCAAACCGACACTCCGCAGCCTAGCCCTTTCTCTTTCAAGACTGACCTTTCTCACTGCTAGCCCTTCCCATCAAGACCGACCCTCCAGCTCCTCTTCTCTCAGCCTTCCTAACTCTTCTCTCAGCCCTTCTCTTCTCAAGATATACTCCCAACCACCTTCTCACCTCCAGCCACTTCCCCTCAAGACCCACCCCTCCTACTACACCGCCATACCTACCACAGCAACACCTCTACTACCACCTACCACAGCAACACCTCTACTACTACCTACCACAGCAACACCTCTACTACTACCTACCACAGCAACACCTCTACTACTACCTACCACAGCAACACCTCTACTACCTACCACAGCAACACCTCTACTACCACCTACCACAGCAACACCTCTACTACTACCTACCACAGCAACACCTCTTACTACTACCTACCACCTACCACCTAGCACAGCAACACTTCTACTACTACCTACCACAGCAACACCTCTACTACTACCCCACAGCAACACCTCTACCACAGCAACACCTCTACTACTACCTACCACAGCAACACCTCTACTACCCACTACTACCACACACCACAGCAACACCTCTACTACTACCTACCACAGCAACACCTCTACTACTACCTACCACAGCAACACCTCTACTACTACCTACCACAGCAACACCTCTACTACAACACCCTTTACTACCTACCACAGGAACACCTACCACAGCAACACCTCTACTACTACCTACCACAGCAACACCTCTACTACTACCTACCACAGCAACACCTCTACTACTACCTACCACAGCAACACCTCTACTACTACCTACCACAGCAACACCTCTACTACTACCTACCACAGCAACACCTCTACTACTACCTACCACAGCAACACCTCTACTACTACCTACCACAGCAACACCTCTACTACTACCTACCACAGCAACACCTCTACTACTACCTACCACAGGAACACCTACCTACTACCACCTACCACAGCAACACCTCTACTCTACTACTACCTACCACAGCAACACCTCTACTACTACCTACCACAGCAACACCTCTACTACTACCTACCACAGCAACACCCTCCTCTACTACTACCTACCACAGCAACACCTCTACTTATTACTACTACCTACCTACCACAGCAACACCTCTACTACTACCTACCACAGCAACACCTCTATTATTACCTACCACAGCAACACCTCTACTACCTACCACAGAAGCAACACTTCTACTACCTACCACAGCAACACCTCTACTACCACCTACCACAGTAGAAGCTCTATTACTTCTTACCAGAAGAACACCTCTAGTACATTTGTTACATATTTTACAATTTAGACTAATGTTCTAACATCGTGTGTCTGGGCTGATATTTAAAGCGTCAAGTGCGCACTGTACGAGGTGGTCGGGGGACGTGGAGTGATTACCATGTCTTGCCCGGGAGTAACTGACATGAGATCAATAGCCCAATGACAGCACACACAGTATGGAGATATTGGCTGTGTCGATCAGACAGGCTACCCCTTTTCGCTGACAGCTCGCACGTTAAATAAACGAGGCATTGTGGGCCTTGTTTCATCAACTGTGAATGGAAGGACAGTTGAACCGGAGCTCGTGAAAGAAGCGCTAGTGACTAGATGAACCAGTTGAATATAACTGGTCACAGGTATAACGAAGTCAATTTATTTATTAATTCATTGCAGTAGCGAAGAGCGCTTGGTTGACTTTCTAACATAGGACTGCCTTCAACTCTTATTCTGTACTTGTTCCAAGTGGCGTTAATTTGGGGAGTTAGTACGGCGCATGTGTCACAATATGTGACACAATATGTGACACAATATGTGTTACAATATGTGTCAATCAGTGTCACATGTTCAGACAGAACCATTGCAGTTGCTACTTCACATGGGGTTTGTGTGGAGGGTTTGTGTGGGGGGTTTGTGTGGAGGGTTTGTGTGGAGGGTGTGTGTGGAGGGTTTGTGTGGAAGGTTTGTGTGGGGGGTTTGTGTGGAGGGTGTGTGTGGAGGGTTTGTGTGCAAGTGGCTTCATTACACCAGCAAAGGTGTCGCAGACATACGTGTGTAACGTTGTAAAATTAAAAGTCTGTTTTGGCTTTGAAATTCAATCTAGTATTTTTAACTAGGTACAAATAACATGGAAAAAAGGGAAATAAGGCCACGATGTTTGAACTATGCATGACTGCGTAGCAGCTGAAAGAAATAGACACCATTACATTTCAAAGTCCATGCCACCCTAGTCTGTAATTAGAGGGATTAAAGGAAAATATCTCCCTTCTCTTACATTTCTATGTGTTGCACTAGGAATACACCCCTTAATATGTTGCTGCTTTTTGTTGGGAACATTTAATTATCAGAGCATATCAAAATATGCCCATATGAGTATAATTGACTGACATCCAGATTTATCATTGACGGCCCCTTGTATCCACAGCTCATTTAAAATAACAACCCTTTGAAAGTCAAGTAAGGAAAGAGCTGGCCGTAGTTGTGTTGAAAATAGATTAATAGAATTTGGGTCTAAGTGTTTTCATTTGAGACATGATGTGATACGCTTTGGGTCATCTTACACAGTGCGTAGACATACGTACATCTACTGGGGAAACGCAGGCAGTTGAGGGTGTATATCAAATATATACCCTGTGTTATAAGATCATCTTACACAGTGCGTAGACATACGTAGACATACGTACATCTACTGGGGAAACACGGGCGGTTGAGGGTGTATATCACAGTTAGATCATCTTACACAGTGCGTAGACATACGTACATCTACTGGGGAAACACAGGCAGTTGAGGGTGTATATCACATATATCCTGTGTTGTAAGATCATCTTACACAGTGCATAGACATACGTACATCTACTGGGGAAACACAGGCAATTGAGGGTGTATATCACATATATCCTGTGTTATAAGATCATCTTACACAGTGCGTTGACATACCCACATCTACTGGGGAAACACAGGCAGTTGAGGGTGTATATCACATAAATCCTGTGTTGTAAGATCATCTTACACAGTGCGTAGACATACGTACATCTACTGGGGAAACACAGGCAGTTGAGGGTGTATATCACAGTTAGATCATCTTACACAGTGCGTAGACATACGTACATCTACTGGGGAAACACAGGCAGTTGAGGGTGTATATCACAGTTAGATCATCTTACACAGTGCGTAGACATACGTACATCTACTGGGGAAACACAGGCAGTTGAGGGTGTATATCACATATATCCTGTGTTGTATGATCATCTTACACAGTGCATAGACATACGTACATCTACTGGGGAAACACAGGCAGTTGAGGGTGTATATCACATATCCCCGTTGTTAGATCATCTTACACAGTGCGTAGACATACCCACATCTACTGGGGAAACACAGGCGGTTGAGGGTGTATATCACATATCCCTGTTATTAGATCATCTTACACAGTGCGTAGATATACGTACATCTACTGGGGAAACACAGGCAGTTGAGGGTGTATATCACAGTTAGATCATCATACACAGTGCGTAGACATACGTACATCTACTGGGGAAACACAGGTAGTTGAGGGTGTATATCACATATATCCTGTGTTGTAAGATCATCTTACACAGTGCATAGACATACGTACATCTACTGGGGAAACACAGGCAGTTGAGGGTGTATATCACATATATCCTGTGCTATAAGATCATCTTACACAGTGCGTTGACATACCCACATCTACTGGGGAAACACAGGCAGTTGAGGGTGTATATCACATAAATCCTGTGTTGTAAGATCATCTTACACAGTGCGTAGACATACGTACATCTACTGGGGAAACACAGGCGGTTGAGGGTGTATATCACATATCCCCGTTGTTAGATCATCTTACACAGTGCGTAGATATACGTACATCTACCAGGGAAACACGGGCGGTTGAGGGTGTATATCTACCATGTGCCGGACATCTCCCAATATTTGTGGGATTCACAGTACGATCTAAATCTACCCTCACCATGTACCGATATTTGTGGAATTCACAGTAGGATCTATATCCACCCTCACCATGTACCGATATTTGTGGAATTCACAGTACGATCTATATCCACCCTCACCATGTACCGATATTTGTGGGATTCACAGTACGATCTAAATCCACCCTCACCATGTACCGATACTTGTGGGATTCACAGTACGATCTAAATCCACCCTCACCATGTACCGATACTTGTGGGATTCACAGTACGATCTAAATCCACCCTCACCATGTACCGATACGTGTGGGATTCACAGTACGATCTAAATCCACACTGACGATGTACCGATATTTGTGGAATTCACAGTACGATCTAAATCCACACTCACCATGTACACGATACTTGTGTGAGATTCACAGTACGATCTAAATCCACCCTCACCATATACCGATACTTGTGGGATTCACAGTACGATCTAAATCCACCCTCACCATGTACCGATATTTGTGGGATTCACAGTACGATCTAAATCCACCCTCACCATGTACCGATATTTGTGGGATTCACAGTACGATCTAAATCCACCCTCACCATGTACCGATACTTGTGGGATTCACAGTACGATCTAAATCCACACTGACGATGTACCGATATTTGTGGGATTCACAGTACGATCTAAATCCACCCTCACCATGTACCGATACTTGTGGGATTCACAGTACGATCTAAATCCACACTGACGATGACGATGTACCGATATTTGTGGGATTCACAGTACGATCTAAATCCACCCTCACCATGTACCGATATATACTTGTTCACAGTACGATCTAAATCACCCTCACCATGTACCGATATTTGTGGGATTCACAGTACGATCTAAATCCACCCTCACCATGTACCGATGTTGTGGGATTCACAGTACGATAAATCCACCCTCACCATGTGGATAGCGGTAGGATTCACGGTACGATCTAAATCCACACTGACGATGTACCGATATTTGTGGGATTCACAGTACGATCTAAATCCACCCTCACCATGTACGATACTTGTGGATTCACGAGGTACGATCTAAATCCACACTGACGATGTACCGATATTTGTGGGATTCACAGTACGATCTAAATCCACCCTCACCATGTACCGATACTTGTGGGATTCACAGTACGATCTAAATCCACCCTCACCATGTACCGATACTTGTGGGATTCACAGTACGATCTAAATCCACTGACGATGTACCGATATTCAGTAGGATTCACAGTACGATCTAAATCCACCCTCACCATGTACCGATACTTGTGGGATTCACAGTACGATCTAAATCCACCCTCACCATGTACCGATACTTGTGGGATTCACAGTACGATCTAAATCCACCCTCACCATGTACCGATACTTGTGGGATTCACAGTACGATCTAAATCCACCCTCACCATGTACCGATACTTGTGGGATTCACAGTACGATCTAAATCCACCTCACCATGTACCGATACTTTGTGGGATTCACAGTACGATCTAAATCCACCCTCACCATGTACCGATACTTGTGGGATTCACAGTACGATCTAAATCCACACTCACCATGTACCGATACTTGTGGGATTCACAGTACGATCTAAATCCACCCTCACCATGTACCGATACTTGTGGGATTCACAGTACGATCTAAATCCACCCTCACCATGTACCGATATTTGTAGGATTCACAGTACGATCTAAATCCACCCTCACCATGTACCGATACTTGTGGGATTCACAGTACGATCTAAATCCACCCTCACCATGTACCATAATACCGTGGGATTCTTGTGGGATCTAAATCCACCCTCACCATGTACCGATACAGTGGGATTCACAGTACGATCTAAATCCACCCTCACCATGTACCGATACTTGTGGGGGTTCACAGTACGATCTAAATCCACCCTCACCATGTACCGATACTCTGTGGGATTCACAGTACGATCTAAATCCACCCTCACCATGTACCGATACTTGTGGGATTCACAGTACGATCTAAATCCACCCTCACCATGTACCGATACTTGTGGGATTCACAGTACGATCTAAATCCACCCTCACCATGTACCGATACTTGTGGGATTCACAGTACGATCTAAATCCACCCTCACCATGTACCGATACTTGTGGGATTCACAGTACGATCTAAATCCACCCTCACCATGTACCGATAAGTGTGGGGATCCACTGGATCCGCCTATGCTGGATCGGAAGTATATATTTTACAAGTCCGGCATCTGCAATGATGGCCGGTGCTCGCCGCACGCGACATACAGCGGATCCTGCAGTACAAGACTAGTAACGGGACACACAGTGGGACGTGGCTATGCCGATCATCTGAAATACCCCACGTGTCCAGGCTCTTGTACAAAGGCAGACATCTGGGGTGTTGTCACAACACAACCAGCACCATTATCGTAACTGGGACTGTGTCAGATTCGGCCATATAGTGACACCCTGAAAGGCTTTCTGTGTAATGTGTTGTCCACATCAAAACCATGTCACTGAATTGTTTGGACATATATGCTTTGCTATTGAAAGACAACCCGTATTTCAGAAGTGAAATAAAGTGAAGCCGATGCTGGATTACAGATTCGACGTTTCGGGTGCAAAAAACCTGTTTGGTGCACGTGGCTCTTTTAAAAAACAAGCGTTAAAGTTACTCATGTAAAATGTTATTTCACTATTGAACTAGCACGGGTTCTATTGATGGGCATTAAACGTCTCCGTTACTCAGACGAGACGGACTGTAAGGTCCGACCCTGACAATATACGCTTGAGTTGCTTGCCCCTAGGGAGACCCGATGAGCACATGTAGGGAAATAAAGACTGACACGCAGAGGGGAGATGTGTACCACAGTACAGGTGACATTGTCAACCTGTGCCCTCCTTGCCTGTAATAAGCCCTTTGTGGAAAAAGGTGCTTTCGACTGAGAGAGGCGGTCTCCAGTATATTTCAAGAGACATTGAATTTATTTTACTTGAAAAAGAAGTCGCTGACTATTCGAGTGTTCGGTGAAGGGAGTTTCATCACTGATGTTCAGTATAACAAAATGTTTTCAAACTGAAGCATTCAGCCATTGTGAAGTTATTAATGGGTTGTCGTTCAGAGGGCAATTTGCCCAGATCTGACATTTAAGTTGGTCAAATTGAAAATAAAGCCGATTGTGAAGTGGTCACGGCCATAAAATCAACATAATTAATAAATGCACACAACTGGTACACAGGAAAGTCAACCATGCCACGAAGAGAGAGATGGATACGTTGACGAGATGGAAAGTGATCCAGTTGACGAGATGGAAGGTGATCCAATTGACGAGATGGAAAGTGATCCAGTTGACGAGTTGGAAAGTGATCCAGTTGACGAGATGGAAGGTGATCAAGTTGACGAGATGGAAAGTGATCCAGTTGACGAGATGGAAAGTGATCCAGTTGACGAGATGGAAGGTGATCAAGTTGACGAGATTGAAGGTGGATAGTTTGAGGAGATGGAAGGTGATCAAGTTGACGAGATGGAAAGTGATCCAGTTAACGAGATGGAAAGTGATCCAGTTGACGAGATGGAAAGTGATCCAGTTTGACGAGATGGAAGGTGATCAAGTTGACGAGATTGAAGGTGGATAGTTTGACGAGATGGAAAGTGATCCAGTTGACGAGATGGAAGGTGATCAAGTTGACGAGATAGAAAGTGATCCAGTTGACGAGATAGAAGGTGATCAAGGTGACAAGATTGAAGGTGGATAGTTTGACGAGATGGAAAGTGATCCAGTTGACGTGATGGAAAGTGATAATGTTGACTAGATTGAAGGTGGATAGTTTGAGGAGATTGAAAGTGATCCAGTTGACGAGATGGAAAGTGATCCAGTTAACGAGATGGAAAGTGATCCAGTTGACGAGATGGAAAGTGATCCAGTTGACGAGATTGAAGGTGGATAGTTTGAGGAGATGGAAAGTGATCCAGTTGACGAGATTGAAAGTGATCCAGTTGACGAGATGGAAAGTGATCAAGTTGACGTGATGGAAGGTGATCCAGTTGACGAGATGGAAAGTGATCCAGTTGACGAAAGGGAAAGTGATCCAGTTGACGAGATTGAAGGTGATCCAGTTAACGAGATTGAAGGTGGATAGTTTGACGAGATGGACAGTGATCAAGTTGACGAGATGGAAAGTGATCCAGTTGACGAGATGGAAAGTGATCATGTTGACGAAATTGAAGGTGAATAGTTTGAGGAGATGGAAAGTGATCCAGTTGACGAGATGGAAAGTGATCATGTTGACGAGATGGAAAGTGATCCAGTTGACGAGATTGAAAGTGATCATGTTGACGAGATTGAAGGTGGATAGTTTGACGAGATGGAAAGTGATCCAGTTGACGAGATTGAAGGTGATCCAGTTGACGAGATGGAAAGTGATCATGTTGACGAAATTGAAGGTGGATAGTTTGACGAGATTGAAGGTGAATAGTTTGACGAGATAGTTTGACGAGATTGAAGGTGGATAGTTTGACGAGATAGTTTGACGAGATTGAAGGTGGATAGTTTGACGAGATTGAAGGTGGATAGTTTGACGAGATTGAAGGAGGATAGTTTGACGAAATTGAAGGTGGATAGTTGACGAGATTGAAGGTGGATAGTTTGACGAGATTGAAGGTGGATAGTTTGACGAGAGTGAAGGTGGATAGTTTGACGAGAGTGAAGGTGGATAGTTTGACGAGATGGAAGGTAGATAGTTTGACGAGAGAGAAAGCAGAAACGTTCACGAGTCTAGACTGACAAAAACGAAATGTTGGACAAGTTGATCAAAGGGGAAGATTGACCAGCTGACGACTTCGAAAACTGACCAGTAGACTAGATGGAAGATAGACTTGTTGACAAGATGACTTTGATGAGATTGGAGCCTGACAACTTGACGAGATGGAAGGTGGATGAGTTACCGAAATGGAAGATTGAACAAACCCTCTACAGTCCGAGGATTGAAATGAAACCTACTTTTGCCATACAGTTTCAACTGAAACGCTTATTTTTTAGAGAAATATGAAACATTTTCATCATGATTTCAATGAATACACATTATCCGCAACATAATATCTCCAGATATGGCATTCGGTGGATTGAGAAATACACTATGTCTGGCATATTTGAAATGTATACATTTCAACAAATACCGTAACAAAATATCCCGGTTTTGCTGGTAGAGAGTACCTGTCAGCTACTCCTGAAAGACATCCGGTGCCTTTGCAACATACAACCCCTAGATGGAAACCTACATGCAATGTACAACATCACACTTAGTCAACAACTCATCCTTGACATAGAATCAACAAATATTGACATGATACGTACAATAATAGGGGACAGTCGGGTCCTTTAGCAACCACATTCTATACAAGCGTCAAATCCAGTAGAAGTCAGGCGGCCACACGGGTTAAACGTGTCCGTCCCCTTTGCCATACCCAGCCCCACCCTTGATAACGATAAGGGGTACAATTCAACAAGCTTTCAAATATGTTCTGTAAAAAACCCACTCAGGGTTAGGGGTGGTTTAAAGCGAGGGCGGTGCGATGAAAGAGGCTGTGGGGAGCCGTGATGCACGTACTGTCAAGGAGTGTGTGAAATAAAGTCCTTAACAAGATGGGTTGGCATTTTACCATATCTATTTCAACGACACGTGATCGTGTGGAGTATTACATCGTTTACATACACATCGATGAAGAGGCTGTATATTTACCCAGGCACACAGTAAAGGACCTGTGCTAAACATGGGATCGAACGGTTCAATTCCGTCTGACAAAGTACATCCCATAAACTTCGAATGATCCGAATCCGTTGGTCAAAAACCGTCGATGCGTTCATTGTTTTATTGACAATATCGTGTGCTCTTTGCTTTTGTGCATTACATCTTCAACATTACGGTTTACATTTCACCTTTTAAAATAAATCTTCAGAAGGTAATATATTTTTGCTGGAAAACATATTGGTGTTTGAAACTTCACTAATTCACATTACGTCATACTGGTTCAATATCCCTAGCCTGATGCAGTGGTGGTGTGTCTCTGTGTATGAGCACAGATGGTATGTGATCCTTTGTCTACCCCGACGTTTGCCATCTTATTTCTTCTTCGCTGTGAGTGTTCTGACGGTATGTGATCCTTCGTCTTCATGGCTGTGAGTGTTCGGACGGTATGTGATCCTTCTTCTACCCCGACGTTTGCCATCATATTTCTTCTTGGATGTGAGTGTTCTGACGGTATGTGATCCTTCGTCTTCATGGCTGTGAGTGTTCTCATGGTATGTGATCCTTCGTATTCATGGCTGATTGTGTTCTCATGGTATGTGATCCTTCGCCTTCGTGGCTGTGAGTGTTCTCATGGTATGTGATCCTTCGTCCTCGTGGCTGTGAGTGTTCTCATGGTATGTGATCCTTCGTCTTCGTGGCTGTGAGTGTTCTGATGGTATGTGATCCTTCGTCTTCATGGTTGTGAGTGTTCTCATTGTATGTGATCCTTCGTCCTCATGGCTGTGAGTGTTCTCATGGTATGTGATCCTTCGTCTTCGTGGCTGATTGTGTTCTCATGATATGTGATCCTTCGTCTTCGTGGCTGTGAGTCTTCTAATTACATGTGATCCTTCGTCTTCGTGGCTGTGAGTGTTCTGCTTGTATCTGATGATATGTGATCCTTCGTCTTCAAGGCTGTGAGTGTTCTGATTGTATCTTATCCTTCGTCTTCATGGCTGTGAGTGTTCTGATTGTATGTGATCCTTCGTCTTCATGGCTGTGAGTGTTCTCATGGTATGTGATCCTTCTCTTCATGGCTGTGAGTGTTCTGTCTTCATGGATGGTGTCCTTCGTCTTCATGGCTGTGAGTGTTCTCATGGTATGTGATCCTTCATCTTCATGGCTGTGAGGTATATGTGATCCTTCGTCTTCATGGCTGTGGAGTGTTCTCATGGTATGTGATCTTTCGTCTTCGTGGCTGTAAGTGTTCTCATGGTATGTGATCCTTCCTTCATGGTTGTAAGTGTTCTGATTGTATGTGTCCTTCGTCTTCATGGCTCTTCGTCTTCGTGGCTGTGAGTGTTCTCATGATGGTATGTGATCCTTCGTCTTCATGGCTGTGTGAGTGTGTTCTGATGGTATGTGATCCTTCGTCTTCATGGCTGTGAGTGTTCTCATGGTATGCCTTCGTCCTCATGGCTTTGTGTTCTGATTGCATGTGATCGTTCGTCTTCATGGCTGTGAGTGTGTTCTCGTCTTCATGGTATGTGATCCTTCGTCTTCGTGGCTGTGAGTGTTCTCATGGTATGTGATCCTTCGTGCTCATGGCTGTGAGTGTTCTCGTGGTATGTGATCCTTCATGTTCATGGCTGTGAGTGTGTTCTGTTCTCATGGTATGGTATGTGATCCTTCGTCTTCTTCGTGGTGTGAGTGTTCTGATGATATGTGATCCTTCGTCTTCGTGAGTGTTCTGACGGTATGTGATCCTTCTCTTCATGGCTGTGAGTGTTCGGATGTGATCCTGTGGCTGTGGTGTTCTCATGAGTATGTGATCTCTTCATGGCTGTATGTTCTCATGGTATGTGATCCTTCGTCTTCATGGCTGTGTGTTCTGATCCTTCTTCGTCTTCGTGGCTGTGAGTGTTCCGACGGTGTGTTCTGTGATGTTCTCATGGTATGTGATCCTTCGTCTTCATGGCTGTGAGTGTTCTCATGGTATGTGATCCTTCGTCTTCATGGCTGTGAGTGTTCGTCATCGTGTGTGGTGTTTCTGATGGTATGTGATCCTTCGTCTTCATGGCTGATGTGTTCTCATTGTATGTGATCCTTCTCATTGTTCTCATGGTATGTGATCCTTCGTCTTCGTGGCTGTGAGTGTTCTGATGGTATGTGATCCTTCGTCTTCATGGCTGTGAGTGTTCTGATGGTATGTGATCCTTCGTCTTCATGGCTGTGAGTGTTCTCATGGTATGTGATCCTTCGTCTTCATGGCTGTGAGTGTTCTGGTATGGTATGGCTGTGAGTGTTCTGATGTTGATCCTTCGTCCTTTGTCTCATGGCTGTGAGTGTTCTGATGGTATGTGATCCTTCGTCTTCATGGCTGTGAGTGTTCTGATGGTATGTGATCCTTCGTCTTCATGGTTGTGAGTGTTCTGATTGTATGTGATCTTTCGTCTTCATGGCTGTGAGTGTTCTCATGGTATGTGATCCTTCGTCTTCGTGGCTGTGAGTGTTCTGATGGTATGTGATCCTTCGTCTTCGTGGCTGTAAGTGTTCTGATGGTTTGTGATCCTTCGTCTTCATGGCTGTAAGTGTTCTGATCATATGTGTCCCTTCACCCATGGGGGCAGTGGTTGTAGGGTTCCTGTCATCTGATTTTGTCACGAGCTGATTTCAATACGTCATTCAGTTTTAGTAAAACTCTAGTAGGTGCCTGTTGCTTGTTATCGCTCCGAGTTAATGTCTGAATACTGTGTCTTCCTAGATGTAGACTGTCCGCGCAGTAACCCTGTCCTTTCACATGTGCGCTACCTTGAAAAACAACCACAAACTCCTTTTTCTTTTTACAACATAAGTGTTAATTCATCTTCCAAATGACTTGAGATACCATTCTCCCATAGAGCGTTGTACAGATATATCGATGAGAGAACATTCTCCCAGAGATCCTTGTACAGAAATAGCGATGAGATAACATTCTCCCATTGAAGGTTGTACAGATATATCGATGAGAGAACATTCTCCCATAGAGGGTTGTACAGATATATCGATGAGATACATTCTCCCAGAGATCCTTGTACAGATATATCGATGAGAGAACATTCTCCCAAAGAGGGTTGTACAGATATATCGATGAGATAACATTCTCCCATAGAGGGTTGTACAGATATATCGATGAGATAACATTCTCCCATAGAGGGTTGTACAGATATATCGACGAGAGAACATTCTCCCATAGAGGGTTGTACAGATATATCGATGAGATAACATTCTCCCATAGAGGGTTGTACAGATATATCGACGAGAGAACATTCTCCCATAGAGGGTTGTACAGATATATCGATGAGAGAACATTCTCCCATAGAGGGTCATATAGATATAGCGATGACATAACATTCTCCCATAGAGGGTCATACAGATATATCGATGAGAGAACATTCTCCCATAGAGGGTTGTACAGATATATCGATGAGAGAACATTCTCCCATAGAGGGTTGTACAGATATATCGATGAGATAACATTCTCCCATAGAGGGTTGTACAGATATATCGATGAGATAACATTCTCCCATTGAAGGTTGTACAGATATATCGATGAGAGAACATTCTCCCATAGAGGGTTGTACAGATATATCGATGAGATAACATTCTCCCATTGAAGGTTGTACAGATATATCGATGAGAGAACATTCTCCCATAGAGGGTTGTACAGATATATCGATGAGATAACATTCTCCCATTGAAGGTTGTACAGATATATCGATGAGAGAACATTCTCCCATAGAGGGTTGTACAGATATATCGATGAGATAACATTCTCCCATTGAAGGTTGTACAGATATATCGAACCTGCTCAGGGTGATGAGTGTGAGTTGGGTGCTGCCAGAGACAGATGCCTCTACGTTTCCCATTGACGTTAGACCAACGACCGCTGACAAACCAGGAATCATAAACAGGCGGACTCTGGGAAGCAACTAATGATATGATCTGGTACAACTACGGGATACAACTATGCTAAGCGACATGAACCGCTTTGAGCAAATCCGAAACGTCGACCGAGCGAATGCATTGCAACGTCCCACAGACCAATTATCAGAATTATATGTCTGCCAGCGAGAAAATGTTCCGTGACCACAAACCCGCCATCACCGCTGACTGTATAAGGCAGTGTGACCTGAAGGAGTGTACGTCATCGTACGCTGACGCCGTGGCTCTTCTGAAGTTTGTCTCCCGTCCCATATCTGACTGAGGCGTTAAACAAGATCTCTTCATTTCTTCTACAATGACAAGTAAATTGGAATACCACAACAAAGACCTCACACACGACCCGCCCAGCAAGTGGAGAAACTGTACGCTGACGAAATACCAAAATTAATCGAAATGTGTATTAGATGCGCCCCGCGTGTATATGTTCGCTAATTGTGCTGTTAGGTTGAGAAGACGTCACCTATGTGCACACACTGCAGCGTAATCTGCCGATATATTTACTACAAAGAGTACGAAATGCAAGGTAACTCCTCGTCGGGAGCTCACATACTGTGCAACCACTGCTGGGTCAACTGTCTGGAGTATAAAAGGGATAAATTGGTTTCGACTGTATGATACTAAATTCCTTCCAAGTAGATGAACTAGGTAGCCATCTCCCAGTCCCCTTACACAAGCAACTCCTGGGGCTTTCAGGGTTGTCGAGAAAGTTATCACCATGTCTTCCATCACTAGGCCGTGGACAGGTAATGTAGTCCAGCGGTCCAAGCCTTCTCCCATCACAGAACGGGTTCACATCCATGCAGGACACAGTGGGTGGCGTCTGATATCCGCTTGGAAGTTGGCATCAAAGCGACAAACATGCCACACAAACACACGTAAAGAAGAGAAATCACGTAAACAGAATTCAAACTCATAAAGGACCTGTTCCTACAGAGCCCTCTCCTATCACTAACAGACTACCGTTAGATCTCCTCTCATAAACAGACTATCACCAGAGGTGTCTCCTCTCAGTAAGAGATTACAGCCAGAGCTACCTTCCTCACTAACAGATTGCCATCAGAACTATCTTCTTCACTAGCAGAGTGCCATCAGAACTATCTTCCTCACTAACAGACCGCCATCAGAACTATCTTCCTCACTAACAGAGTGCCATCTGAGTTATCTTCCTCACTAACAGACTGCCATCACAGCTATCTTCCTCACTAACAGACTGCCATCACAGCTATCTTCCTCACTAACAGAGTGCCATCTGAGTTATCTTCCTCACTAACAGACTGCCATCACAGCTATCTTCCTCACTAACAGACTGCCATCACAGCTATCTTCCTCACTAACAGACTGCCATCACAGCTATCTTCCTCACTAACAGACTGCCATCACAGCTATCTTCCTCACTAACAGACTGCCATCACAGCTATCTTCCTCACTAACAGACTGCCATCAGGGCTCCCTTCTCTCAGGACAGGGGGTTTGAAAGTGTACATTAAGTACGAACCACCCAACCCAGTCTGAAGACATGACTTAAGGGTGGCTATAAGAAACTACAAAGATAACAAGCAGGTCCTTGAGAGATTGAAGCTACTTAGCCAGACAACCTTTATCCCTCCAGAGCAGAGTCACCGAATCTCGTCAGTGTACCCTCCTGTAGCTCCACACCTACACCAGTGTACCCTCCTGTAGCTCCACGCCGACATCAGTGTACCCTCCTGTAGCCCCAAACCTACACCAGTGTACCCTCCTGTAGCTCCACGCCGACACCAGTGTACCCTCCTGTAGCTCCACGCCGACACCAGTGTACCCTCCTGTAGCTCCACGCCAACACCAGTGTACCCTCCTGTAGCTCCACGCCGACACCAGTGTACCCTCCTGTAGCTCCACACCTACACCAGTGTACCCTCCTGTAGCTCCACGCCGACACCAGTGTACCCTCCTGTAGCTCCAAACCTACACCAGTGTACCCTCCTGTAGCTCTACACCTACACCAGTGTACCCTCCTGTAGCTCCACACCTACACCAGTGTACCCTCCTGTGGCTCCACACCTACACCAGTGTACCCTCCTGTAGCTCCACACCTACACCAGTGTACCCTCCTGTAGCTCCACGTCGACACCAGTGTACCCTCCTGTAGCTCCAAACCTACACACCGTGTACCCTCCTGTGGCTCCACACCTACACCAGTGTACCCTCCTGTAGCTCTACACCCAGTGTACTACCACGCCGACCAGTGTACCCTCCTGTAGCTCCACGCCGACACCAGTGTACCCTCCTGTAGCTCCACGCCGACACCAGTGTACCCTCCTGTGGCTCCACACCTACACCAGTGTACCCTCCTGTGGCTCCACCCTACACCCAGTGTAGCTCCACGCCGACACCCAGTGTACCCTCCTGTAGCTCCACACCTACACCAGTGTACCCTCCTGTAGCTCCACGCCGACACCAGTGTACCCTCCTGTAGCTCCACACCTACACCAGTGTACCCTCCTGTGGCTCCACACCTACACCCGTGTACCCTCCTGTAGCTCCACGCCGACACCAGTGTACCCTCCTGTAGCTCCACACCTACACCAGTGTACCCTCCTGTAGCTCCACGCCGACACCAGTGTACCCTCCTGTAGCTCCACACCTACACCAGTGTACCCTCCTGTAGCTCCACGCCGACACCAGTGTACCCTCCTGTAGCTCCACACCTACACCAGTGTACCCTCCTGTGGCTCCACACCTACACCCGTGTACCCTCCTGTGGCTCCACACCTACACCAGTGTACCCACCCCGTGCCCAGCACAGACAAGTACCGGTAGATTCCATATCAATCGCTTCCCGCTTACCAGGTGTCAAAATAAAGACTGACCACTCATCAGTGTAAATATCAACATCTGCAGCATCGCCCCATACGTTGTCTGGGCAGTGGTCAATAGAGATGGACAATGAAGCTGGTGTACAGTATCCCCAACTACAGACCGGACAGGTCTATTTCACTGACCTTTGGGCAGGTTGGGATTCAGGCTTGTTTGTGTTCAGCATCTCCTCTCCCCAAGGATATTGTTCGTATCGTGGATATGGCTTCAGCATGTGAAATGAACATGGCAATATGAAACAACGACGGTGGTAAATGTGAAATACATGTTGTATGGGTCCACACTGTTGTCACGGGTTCAGCCAGTTTGTCTAATGGCAACAACAGTTGACTTCCACAACAGCGGCTGTAAAGCTGGATTCCAGTGGAATGATGATACATTTTGTGGATATACAACGTCTTTATTCTGAGAAAGCCGACGTTTCGACATCAATTCTAATGTCGTTGTCCAGCTACTAGATTCCAGTTAGCTGCTGAATGGGGCATGTAGCAGGTGCCACTGGTCACGTAGCTGACGTTTACGCTGATGTTAACGGACAGAGTGACGTTGAGCGGATAGACAAGTTCAACCAACATACACATGTACCCGACTTCATAGTACCCCGGAATGTGAATATAGGCCATGCCCCCGACCAAGAGGGGACGGCAAAATACAGTCATGTTGCATGAAGTCAGAGGTTGCATTAAGTCAGAGGTTGACATACAGCACATGTCAAACGAGTGAGTGAATAGACAAGTTAAAATTAGACACATTACTAACATTAACACATCCTTGCCAAATCCGTTTTGTACTGACGTTGAATGATGCAAAGATCTCAGCCATGGTAAAACACGGCCACATTAGGAATTACAATAACAAACAAAGAGTTTCCCCCAAGGTATCGCAAACACGAAAATTAGCATAATTGATACAAAGAGATACAACGACATTCACGGGAAGCTTGTAATTACTCTAGCTACACTGAGAGGAAAACTTCCATTTCTAACAAATCTTTTAAATATTAATGATCAACTTTATGGTCGGCAAATAGGTGCAGCACATGGCGAACAAGACGTAAATGTCCAGATAGACGCAGCGGCCCTCATTCACCTTGTCTAGACGGAGAGCGCCTATACCTGAACACGCGTGGGGGCCAGGTACTCCAGCTCAAAGCATCATTTACGTTTAACTCACCATTAGTGACTGACTAAGTAATCGTCGTGCCGCTCCTGACTGCGTGTTGTCTGTATACATATACGTGTAGCTTATGTTGGCTACCACACTGTCATACATGCTACCACACAGTCATGCTGTCACAGTCGCATGCTACCAACGCCCGAGGTCCCCCAACACAGCCACACACTGTCAAACATTGGCAACACTGCCATACAATGTCATACACCGTCATACACCGTCATACACCGTCATACACTGTCATACACTCTCATACACCGTCATACACCGTCATGCACAGTCATACACCGTCATACACTGTCATACACCGTCATACACTGTCATACACAGTCATACACCGTCAGACACCGTCATACACTGTCATACACCGTCACACACAGACATACACTGTCACACACAGACATACACTGTCATACAGTCATACACAGACATACACATACATACACCGTCATACACTGTCATACACTGTCATACACCGTCATACACGGACATACACTGTCATACACAGACATACACTGCCATACAGTCATACACAGTCATACACAGATATACACTGGCATACACCGTCATACACGGACATACACTGTCATACACAGACATACACCGTCATGCAGTCATACACAGTCCCAACACTGCCATACACTGGCATACACCGTCATACACAGACATACACAGACATACACAGACATACACAAACATACACTGATATACACAGATATACACTGATATACACCGTCATACACAGTCCCAACACTGCCATACAGACATACACCGTCGTACAGAATACATTGTCATACACAGTCATACATTGTCATACACAGTCATACACTCTCATACACCTACAGAGACTGTGAACAATGTCAAACACTGTCTTATGCTCCCACACAAACATGTATAGAAGCATACAGTAACCGCAGCAGCGTACAGATCCTGATGTTGGAACATGACACTGCTGCTGTCCCGCACACAAGCTGATCAGGGTGAGAACTGATCATTCCGTCCAGGTTCTGTTTCATTAAGTTATATCTGATAATCGTTTCACATTGATTGCTGCAAAATAATGTGTTGTTATCAATGTTGTTTGTTCCGTTAATGTCATCCCTGCTGTTTTACAGTCCCGCAGATCCAACTTACTTTACATATGTTGTGTATTCAGTCGACAAGACGCCATGGTTGGGGGATATACATGGCTTTTGGTTGTGTGTGTAAGTCATGTTGTCGGCGATGAGAGGCACCTGTTTCCTCTGCTACACACATTTGTATATGTACAGCACTGTGAGGCGACCAGTGGTCACAACATGCCCTTCTCTACTGCCTGAGTTACCTCCCCGATTCTCATCTACAGGACATCGTTCTAAATCAGACCTAACCCAGGATAGTACAGAGGCCTTATGTTGACTTCCAACATGCGTATCCACATCCATCGGACTAGCCGATCCATGGACCACGTCGCCGTCACGGTGATGTCATACAGTGGATAATTCGACTTAAACATGGGAAGGTGTCAGATACCATCTGTGTGTCGAAGTATCAGATATATCGACATGTGCATATTGTAGCTGTGGATGTAGCGGGCGACTCACATCGATGGTCAATGGTGTTATGAAAATAGCTGCCACACATGTGGAAATTGGCAATCACAGCTTCTATTATGTTTCGGTTAACTGTGTAAAGACAAGAGTGTGATACTCTTGATGTTGAGTTGAACAAACACATTCACCTCTGAACTGCCCCGCCCCTGTCCCTCGCCCTCAAACCACGCCACGGCGATTACTTTTATAGTCGCATTACTACCCTTGAAACTGGAAACTGATGACGTCGTCGCGGATAGTGCTATCGACAACAGGTGTGGGGACGAGTGATGGTGCACCACATGGCAGTAACTTCGGACATCGCCCCCACAGAGCGACCTTAGCGTTTTGGCGATCGTGAATTCTGATTTTACAAGTTGATGGTCGTGATTTGGACAGGTCAGACAAACCAAGGTATACTAGCCCCTGGAGTTACCAGTGTTGTGGATCACGGCTGATGATGGGGCGCCTAGTAACCAGGGGTACCCACTCCAGCATCATGTCAAAAGTTGCAGAGTGTAGCGGGCACGTATTACAACACCGTCATGTGCAGATGTCAAACACTGTCACCGTACAGTACTCCTGCAAGCTTCCGTACACAATGCTACACTTGTATCACCTGTACCCTCTCTGCGGAGTTCTCTAAAATCCCCCCTTAGTATTCAAAATATGTTACATGCAATAGAAAGAGACAGTGTTGCGTTGCCAGTGACTGCTTTAAAAACTTATGAATGACAGTTTTATACCTGAATAGAAACACCGCATAACTTGCACATCTTGATGCCTCTTGGCTCTGTGTCTTACCCTGTTTTTATCTCACTTCTCACGTTATATGTGCCTTTATCTAACACACATCACTGTCACGGGTCGGACGAAATACTTCAGTCGTAAAATGTGCACCTGCATCCCATCCTGCTGTCAATATCTCCGAACCTAACAGTCGTATTGTCTCGCTGTTTACCTGTCAGTGAAGTCCGACACACACACACCTATAGTCACTGGTAGAATTGCTATGTCAGGAGCACGTGGTGAGTTGGACAGTTCAAACCGTCATTGTTTTGTGATGGGGTAGACATACTGCGATCAACTACGGCAAATTATCTGGAATACGTTAGCAATAACAGTCTATCTTATTTTTAGTTTGTTTCTGCAATCAGAATGAAGTTTACACATTAAAGTATTGTAACTCGGAAGGGTAGTATGTATCAATATAAACTCGCTCTGTTCAAGTGTCAGGTTTGACTGGATATCGCGTGTATATCAGCATGGTCATAGGCAGCGATATTAAATGACAGATTTCCCACTACCTATCAGTATAAAGCTTGTATCAGTACCGCTTGTTAGTAGTAATCACATACCTTGTCAATATTGCAAGGACCTGTTAACAGGGTAATATCACTGAAATAGACATTTCCTGGATATTGATTAGTAATCAAACTCCAATAGGTACCGTGGGTTTACAATAACAGTTTCATATAGCGGGGATCTCTTGTACTCTTGTTGATCAAGCGGTCTAAACCATTGATAACAGTCTATTCAACAAACAAATAGTGTGGATTTAAACAAGCGTCTGGGTGACCGTGTGTTTGTTTTCCCCTTATCTGTATGTATATAGCTATCAATTAAAGTCCTCCGTACGATGTGTGCGTGTCCTCCATAACACCAGCCGTGCCAACAGCAACACCACTCACGTTGGGTAATAGGTGTCATTTCCATTGAAAAAAAAATGCTGTGGCAAGTGACTATTTGAAATAACCCCTTACAATAACCACTCAGGTGCGAAAAACATTCTAAAACAACTGATCTATGAAAATCCTTGTACGGAATGTTTAACCTTTAATTCATTACACAGGTGAAGCGGTTCTAGTTAACGTACTCTCGTGGTCGCGCATTTCAAGCAGCTCTACTTCACACCCATTGCACTGAAATCGATAGCATGGCGCGAGTCTGTCTTGATTGACTTAAGTGTACAAAACCTACAAGCCATCAGTACCCCGGGGACGGACACAGCAGTGGGGTAATGTACTTCGCTAGATCTGCTAGATATGTGGAGGTTTATACCCGACTTCTCATTCAGACCCCCTGCATTGCCGACTGTCTCAAATATTATAATCACGCCTATGCGCTGTGACATTTATCCCCTAAATGTGAAACCGAGTAGGTGCGATGGTTGTCAGTTGCCCACAACATGTCGTACACACAACTTGGAGTTAATCAAAAGCGGGGAGTCACATTTACAGAAAAGCAATGAACCAGCGGAAACGACTGGACCCCTCGGTAAAGTCAAAGATCAACATAGAAGTAAACACAAGTTTGCCTGTCTCCTTACCGTGTTAATTCCAGTAGATTGGCTATTGCATCCTGCGTGGTTCAGATGCACACACACGTAATCCTCACATGGACAATACGAGTGCCGGTATACGAGTCCCGAAGTTTCAATACTCCCGTGGTGTACCCGTCCACCTGTGATCCAGTGACGCCGGGCTACTTCTAGCGGTCCGGCTCCATGCGTTAGAAGGCATTTCATGATTGACGGCCGACTTTGATTGACAGGGCCTTTTCGGCACTCTGATTGGATAATATACCGTCGCCGCCGAAACACTATTGTCAATGGCTGTCTTCGACGGCGTGTCGGAAGAATGGAGTGTAACCTACACCTATGATAATAAAGCGATATTGACAGCTAAATAAGCCGAAGTAAGGGGCCAAACGCTATGCATGTGTCTGGTCCGTGCATGTGGGTAATATGTTCTAGCCGATGGGGGTGGGAGAAACTATTGGAGCAGGTATCGGAAAACCAATTTAAGAGCATAATCTTTTGACGCAGAATGTTGATAAAAGGATGGGCCGAGTTGCCAGGGGGCTGGACAGTGGGGCTTTGACTTGGAGAAACAAAGATCAGGGCCGAAAATACCTTCTTAATTGAGGCGATTTCTCGCCAGTTTCTAGCCAGCGGTCTAAACGTAATCGGCTGAATGAAGTAGCTACGAGTAATAGGCTGATAATAAGCTCAATAATGACCAGGTCGCGTTCGGATTTGGTTTAAATTGGACCATTTCCTCTTGGACTGGCGTGTGATTATTGCGTAAATATACTTGTGTAAAGTGGTGTTTGTGTGACGGAAACCGAACTGATGGCCTCAGTCCAGTCACATGCAATCATTACAACAACTAGCTGTGGCTCTTTCATCTTGTCCACAACACACTGTACGCACATGGAGCTGGTCAACGAACCTACCTAGAACATTATTGGTCAACAAAACGCCATATTAGAAGGTTATAATATTCGAAGCCTTCAATTGAGCGTCACTTGACGCTAACACGTCTGTTACTTGCTGAAATTCAAGGACAGAACGATCTTCACTGCATAGGGGGACCCCTAATCGTTGAACACCCGTATCTCGTGACCCGTGGACACGCTGGGACATGCGGTGGGGAGTTCGAATCTCTGTTTGCTCTCTTAGTTTCCTGGTATGTCAACACCATTCCCACGCTCGTATGCTTCACCCAAGTTGGAAACGTCTGCGATACGTCCAGCTTTTCTGGCAGATGTCGAAGTTGACCTGACCTAAATACAGCAATAATCAAAGCGGCTTAAACTCAACTCACCAATTCACTTTATTGTTCAAGAAACAGAAAGTAACATCATCAGTTTATCACCCTTTAAGAAACAGAACGTTACATCATCACTTTATCACCCTTCAAGAAACAGAACGTAACATCATCAGTTTATCACCCTTCAAGAAACAGAACGTAACATCATCACTTTATCACCCTTCAAGAAACAGAACGTAACACCATCACTTTATCACCCTTCAAGAAACAGAAAGTAACATCATCAGTTTATCACCCTTCAAGAAACAGAACGTTACACCATCACTTTATCACCCTTCAAGAAACAGAACGTTACACCATCACTTTATCACCCTTCAAGAAACAGAACGTAGCATCATCAGTTTATCACCCTTCAAGAAACAGAACGTAACATCATCACTTTATCACCCTTCAAGAAACAGAACGTAGCATCATCAGTTTATCATCCTTCAAGAAACAGAACGTAGCATCATCACTTTATCACCCTTCAAGAAACAGAACGTAGCATCATCAGTTTATCACCCTTCAAGAAACAGAACGTAACATCATCACTTTATCACCCTTCAAGAAACAGAACGTAACATCATCACTTTATCACCCTTCAAGAAACAGAAAGTAACATCATTACTTTATCACTCTTCAAGAAACAGAACGTTACACCATCACTTTATCACCCTTCAAGAAACAGAACGTAACATCATCACTTTATCACTCTTCAAGAAACAGAACGTTACACCATCACTTTATCACCCTTCAAGAAACAGAAAGTAACATCATCACTTTATCACCCTTCAAGAAACAGAACGTTACACCATCACTTTATCACTCTTCAAGAAACAGAACAGAGAACGTAACATCATCAGTTTATCACCCTTCAAAAGAAACAGAACGTAACATCATCACTTTATCACCTTCAAGAAACAGAACGTAGCATCATCAGTTTATCATCCTTCAAGAAACAGAACGTAGCATCATCAGTTTATCATCCTTCAAGAAACAGAACGTAGCATCATCACTTTATCACCCTTCAAGAAACAGAACGTAACATCATCACTTTATCACCCTTCAAGAAACAGAACGTAGCATCATCACTTTATCATCCTTCAAGAAACAGAACGTAGCATCATCAGTTTATCACCCTTCAAGAAACAGAACGTAACATCATCACTTTATCACCCTTCAAGAAACATAACGTAACATCATCACTTTATCACCCTTCAAGAAACAGAACGTAACATCATCACTTTATCACCCTTCAAGAAACAGAACGTTACATCATCACTTTATCACCCTTCAAGAAACAGAACGTAACATCATCACTTTATCACTCTTCAAGAAACAGAACGTTACACCATCACTTTATCACCCTTCAAGAAACAGAACGTAACATCATCACTTTATCACTCTTCAAGAAACAGAACGTTACATCATCACTTTATCACCCTTCAAGAAACAGAACGTAACATCATCAGTTTATCACCCTTCAAGAAACAGAACGTAACACCATCAGTTTATCACCCTTCAAGAAACAGAACGTAACATCATCAGTTTATCACCCTTCAAGAAACAGAACGTAACATCATCACTTTATCACCCTTCAAGAAACAGAACGTTACACCATCACTTTATCACCCTTCAAGAAACAGAACGTTACATCATCACTTTATCACCCTTCAAGAAACAGAACGTAACATCATCAGTTTATCACCCTTCAAGAAACAGAACGTAACATCATCAGTTTATCACCCTTCAAGAAACAGAACGTAACATCATCAGTTTATCACCCTTCAAGAAACAGAACGTAACATCATCAGTTTATCACCCTTCAAGAAACAGAACGTTACACCATCACTTTATCACCCTTCAAGAAACAGAACGTAACACCATCAGTTTATCACCCTTCAAGAAACAGAAAGTAACATCATCAGTTTATCACCCTTCAAGAAACAGAACGTAACATCATCACTTTATCACCCTTCAAGAAACAGAACGTAACATCATCACTTTATCACCCTTCAAGAAACAGAACGTAACATCATCAGTTTATCATCCTTCAAGAAACAGAACGTAACATCATCAGTTTATCACCCTTCAAGAAACAGAACGTTACACCATCACTTTATCACCCTTCAAGAAACAGAACGTAGCATCATCAGTTTATCACCTTCAAGAAACAGAACGTAACATCATCACTTTATCACCCTTCAAGAACAGAACGTAACATCAGTTTATCATCCTTCAAGAAACAGAACGTAGCATCATCAGTTTATCACCCTTCAAGAAACAGAACGTAACATCATCACTTTATCACCCTTCAAGAAACAGAACGTTACACCATCACTTTATCACCCTTCAAGAAACAGAACGTAACATCATCACTTTATCACCCTTCAAGAAACAGAAAGTAACATCATCACTTTATCACCCTTCAAGAAACAGAAAGTAACATCATCATTTTATCACCCTTCAAGAAACAGAACGTAACACCATCACTTTATCACCCTTCAAGAAACAGAACGTTACATCATCACTTTATCACCCTTCAAGAAACAGAACGTAACATCATCAGTTTATCACCCTTCAAGAAACAGAACGTAACATCATCACTTTATCACCCTTCAAGAAACAGAACGTAACATCATCACTTTATCACCCTTCAAGAAAACAGAACGTAACATCATCAGTTTATCACCCTTCAAGAAACAGAACGTAACATCATCACTTTATCACCCTTCAAGAAACAGAACGTAACATCATCACTTTATCACCCTTCAAGAAACAGAACGTTACATCATCACTTTATCACCCTTCAAGAAACAGAACGTAGCATCATCAGTTTATCACCCTTCAAGAAACAGAACGTAACATCATCACTTTATCACCCTTCAAGAAACAGAACGTAACATCATCACTTTATCATCCTTCAAGAAACAGAACGTAACATCATCACTTTATCACCCTTCAAGAAACAGAACGTAACATCATCAGTTTATCACCCTTCAAGAAACAGAACGTAACATCATCACTTTATCACCCTTCAAGAAACATAACGTAACATCATCACTTTATCACCCTTCAAGAAACAGAAAGTAACATCATTACTTTATCACTCTTCAAGAAACAGAACGTTACACCATCACTTTATCACCCTTCAAGAAACAGAACGTAACATCATCACTTTATCACTCTTCAAGAAACAGAACGTTACACCATCACTTTATCACCCTTCAAGAAACAGAAAGTAACATCATCAGTTTATCACCCTTCAAGAAACAGAACGTTACACCATCACTTTATCACCCTTCAAGAAACAGAACGTTACACCATCACTTTATCACCCTTCAAGAAACAGAACGTAGCATCATCAGTTTATCACCCTTCAAGAAACAGAACGTAACATCATCACTTTATCACCCTTCAAGAAACAGAACGTAGCATCATCAGTTTATCATCCTTCAAGAAACAGAACGTAGCATCATCAGTTTATCATCCTTCAAGAAACAGAACGTAGCATCATCACTTTATCACCCTTCAAGAAACAGAACGTAACATCATCACTTTATCACCCTTCAAGAAACAGAACGTAACATCATTAGTTTATCACCCTTCAAGAAACAGAACGTAGCATCATCAGTTTATCACCCTTCAAGAAACAGAACGTAACATCATCACTTTATCACCCTTCAAGAAACATAACGTAACATCATCTGTTTATCACCCTTCAAGAAACAGAACGTAACATCATCACTTTATCACCCTTCAAGAAACAGAACGTTACATCATCACTTTATCACCCTTCAAGAAACAGAAAGTAACATCATTACTTTATCACTCTTCAAGAAACAGAACGTTACACCATCACTTTATCACCCTTCAAGAAACAGAACGTAACATCATCACTTTATCACTCTTCAAGAAACAGAACGTTACACCATCACTTTATCACCCTTCAAGAAACAGAAAGTAACATCATCAGTTTATCACCCTTCAAGAAACAGAACGTAACACCATCAGTTTATCACCCTTCAAGAAACAGAAAGTAACATCATCAGTTTATCACCCTTCAAGAAACAGAACGTAGCATCATCAGTTTATCACCCTTCAAGAAACAGAACGTTACACCATCACTTTATCACCCTTCAAGAAACAGAACGTTACACCATCACTTTATCACCCTTCAAGAAACAGAAAGTAACATCATCAGTTTATCACCCTTCAAGAAACAGAACGTAACACCATCAGTTTATCACCCTTCAAGAAACAGAAAGTAACATCATCAGTTTATCACCCTTCAAGAAACAGAACGTAGCATCATCAGTTTATCACCCTTCAAGAAACAGAACGTTACACCATCACTTTATCACCCTTCAAGAAACAGAACGTAACACCATCAGTTTATCACCCTTCAAGAAACAGAAAGTAACATCATCAGTTTATCACCCTTCAAGAAACAGAACGTAGCATCATCAGTTTATCACCCTTCAAGAAACAGAACGTAACATCATCACTTTATCACCCTTCAAGAAACAGAACGTAGCATCATCAGTTTATCATCCTTCAAGAAACAGAAAGTAACATCATCAGTTTATCACCCTTCAAGAAACAGAACGTTACACCATCACTTTATCACCCTTCAAGAAACAGAACGTAGCATCATCAGTTTATCACCCTTCAAGAAACAGAACGTAACATCATCACTTTATCACCCTTCAAGAAACAGAACGTAGCATCATCAGTTTATCATCCTTCAAGAAACAGAACGTAGCATCATCAGTTTATCATCCTTCAAGAAACAGAACGTAGCATCATCACTTTATCACCCTTCAAGAAACAGAACGTTACACCATCACTTTATCACCCTTCAAGAAACAGAACGTAGCATCATCACTTTATCACCCTTCAAGAAACAGAAAGTAACATCATCACTTTATCACCCTTCAAGAAACAGAAAGTAACATCATCATTTTATCACCCTTCAAGAAACAGAACGTAACACCATCACTTTATCACCCTTCAAGAAACAGAACGTTACACCATCACTTTATCACCCTTCAAGAAACAGAACGTAACATCATCAGTTTATCACCCTTCAAGAAACAGAACGTAACATCATCACTTTATCACCCTTCAAGAAAACAGAACGTAACATCATCACTTTATCACCCTTCAAGAAAACAGAACGTAACATCATCAGTTTATCACCCTTCAAGAAACAGAACGTAACATCATCACTTTATCACCCTTCAAGAAAACAGAACGTAACATCATCACTTTATCACCCTTCAAGAAACAGAACGTTACATCATCACTTTATCACCCTTCAAGAAACAGAAAGTAACATCATCACTTTATCACTCTTCAAGAAACAGAACGTAGCATCATCACTGTATCACCCTTCAAGAAACAGAAAGTAACACCCTCACTTTATCACCCTTCAAGAAACAGAAAGTAACATCATCACTTTATCACCCTTCAAGAAACAGAACGTAACACCATCACTTTATCACCCTTCAAGAAACAGAACGTAACATCATCACTTTATCACCCTTCAAGAAAACAGAACGTAACATCATCACTTTATCATCCTTCAAGAAACAGAAAGTAACATCATCACTTTATCACTCTTCAAGAAACAGAACGTAGCATCATCACTGTATCACCCTTCAAGAAACAGAAAGTAACACCCTCACTTTATCACCCTTCAAGAAACAGAAAGTAACATCATCACTTTATCACCCTTCAAGAAACAGAACGTTACATCATCACTTTATCACCCTTCAAGAAACAGAACGTAACATCATCAGTTTATCACCCTTCAAGAAACAGAACGTAACACCATCACTTTATCACCCTTCAAGAAACAGAACGTAACATCATCACTTTATCACCCTTCAAGAAAACAGAACGTAACATCATCACTTTATCATCCTTCAAGAAACAGAAAGTAACATCATCACTTTATCACTCTTCAAGAAACAGAAAGTAACATCATCACTTTATCACTCTTCAAGAAACAGAACGTAGCATCATCACTGTATCACCCTTCAAGAAACAGAAAGTAACACCCTCACTTTATCAATTCTTCAAAAACAGAACGTAACATCATCACTTTATCACCCTTCAAGAAACAGAACGTTACACCATCACTTTATCACCCTTCAAGAAACAGAACGTAACATCATCACTTTATCACCCTTCAAGAAACAGAACGTAACATCATTAGTTTATCACTCTTCAAGAAACAGAACGTAACATCATCACTTTATCACCCTTCAAGAAAACAGAACGTAACATCATTAGTTTATCACCCTTCAAGAAACAGAACGTAACATCATCAGTTTATCACCCTTCAAGAAACAGAACGTACCATCATCATCACGTTTTTGGTGGAATTTTCCTGATTTAGCTGAACTTATAACACACGGCTCCTTCGCACCCCCAAGACAAAATAACAATGTGGTGTCATCAGACTAGGAGTGAAGGTGTCAACATGTACAATGGATCCATGCTATAAGTGTAAGAAACATATATATGTATCAAATTACCCCCATCTCAGTGTCGACCTTCTACTTGTGTCACAGGCACACAGGAAGGTAATCTTGTTATTGGGATTATAAAGGTACAAGATTCAAAGCGGTTCCTCTTATGTGATGAAGATTATGGCTGCCTGTATATAAAGACGCTTATCGTGCCAGGAAAGACGCAATGTACCGACACTCCTTAATTTATCATAAAGACCCGTTTCGGAAGAGTAAAAACTTCATAAAATACATTTTTACGACAGATAAATGCAGAAAATTATCAAGTAATCAACATATCAAGAGTGCACGCAAACATCAGCAATAAAAGTAGAATCAACCAGATCCAACGAGTTTGGACACATTTCGCTGCATATCAGCGCACGTGCAGTAGAAAAGCTGACTAGGAACAATGTCATGACGAGCGTGTTGAATACGGGATGTGGTGTGGTGTCACCCATTCAGTACGGTGTACGGGTGTATATGATAGGGACGAGACGTGTGGAATAGGGAATGTGGTGTCACCCATTCAGTACGGTGTTCGGGTGTATGATAGGGACGAGACGTGTGGAATACGGAATGTGGTGTCACCCATTCAGTACGGTGTTCGGGTGTATATGATAGGGACGAGACGTGTGGAATACGGAATGTGGTGTCATCCATTCAGTACGGTGTCTGGGTGTATGTGATAGGGACGAAACGTGTGGAATACGGTATGTGGTGTGGTGTCACCCATTCAGTACGGTGTTCGGGTGTATGTGATAGGGACGAGACGTGTGGAATACGGAATGTGGTGTCACCCATTCAGTACGGTGTTCGGGTGTATATGATAGGGACGAGACGTGTGGAATACGGAATGTGGTGTCACCCATTCAGTACGGTGTTCGGGTGTATATGATAGGGACGAAACGTGTGGAATACGGAATGTGGTGTCATCCATTCAGTACGGTGTACGGGTGTATATGATAGGGACGAAACGTGTGGAATACGGTATATGGTGTGGTGTCACCCATTCAGTACGGTGTTCGGGTGTATATGATAGGGACGAGACGTGTGGAATACGGAATGTGGTGTCACCCATTCAGTACGGTGTTCGGGTGTATGTGATAGGGACGAAACGTGTGGAATAAGGGATGTGGTGTAGGTGTCACCCATTCAGTACGGTGTTCGGGTGTATGTGATAGGGACGAAACGTGTGGAATACGGAATGTGGTGTCATCCATTCAGTACGGTGTCTGGGTGTATGTGATAGGGACGAAACGTGTGGAATACGGACATGTGGAATACGGAATGTGGTGTCACCCATTCAGTACGGTGTTCGGGTGTATATGATAGGGACGAAACGTGTGGAATACGGAATGTGGTGTCATCCATTCAGTACGGTGTTCGGGTGTATATGATAGGGGCGAAACGAGTGGAATACGGTATGTGGTGTCACCCATTCAGTACGGTGTTTGGGTGTATATGATAGGGACGAGTCATGTAGAATACGGTATGTGGTGTGGTGTCACCGATTCAGTACGGTGTTCGGGTGTATGTGATAGGGACGAGACGTGTGGAATACGGAATGTGGTGTCACCCATTCAGTACGGTGTTCGGGTGTATGTGATAGGGACGAAACGTGTGGAATACGGGATGTGGTGTGGTGTCACCCATTCAGTACGGTGTTCGGGTGTATGTGATAGGGACGAGACGTGTGGAATACGGAATGTGGTGTCACCCATTCAGTACGGTGTTCGGGTGTATATGATAGGGACGAGACGTGTGGAATACGGAATGTGGTGTCACCCCATTCAGTACGGTGTTCGGATGTATGTGATAGGGGTGGTGTCACGAAAACGTGTGGAATACGAGGGAATACGGTTGTGGTGTGGTGTCACCCATTCAGTACGGTGTTCGGGTGTATATGATAGGGACGAGACGTGTGGAATACGGAATCTGGTGTCACCCATTCAGTACGGTGTTCGGGTGTATGTGATAGGGACGAAACGTGTGGAATACGGAATGTGGTGTCACCCATTCAGTACGGTGTTCGGGTGTATATGATAGGGACGAAACGTGTGGAATACGGAATGTGGTGTCTCCCATTCAGTACGGTGTTCGAGTGTATGTGATAGGGAAGCGACGTGTGGAATACGGAATGTGGTGTGGTGTCACCCATTCAGTACGGTGTCTGGGTGTATGTGATAGGGACGAAACGTGTGGAATAAGGGATGTGGTGTGGTGTCACCAATTCAGTACGGTGTTCGGGTGTATGTGATAGGGACGAAAAGTGTGGAATACGGAATGTGGTGTCACACACTCAGTACGGTGTTCGGGTGTATATGATAGGGACGAGACGTGTGGAATACGGAATGTGGTGTCACCCATTCAGTACGGTGTTCGGGTGTATGTGATAGGGACGAAACGTGTGGAATACGGAATGTGGTGTGGTGTCACCCATTCAGTACGGTGTTCGGGTGTATATGATAGGGACGAAACGTGTGGAATACGGAATGTGGTGTCACCCATTCAGTACGGTGTTCGGGTGTATGTGATAGGGACGAAACGTGTGGAATACGGAATGTGGTGTCACCCATTCAGTACGGTGTTCGGGTGTATGTGATAGGGACGAAACGTGTGGAATACGGTATGTGGTGTGGTGTCACCCATTCAGTACGGTGTTCGGGTGTATATGATAGGGACGAGACGTGTGGAATACGGAATGTGGTGTCACCCATTCAGTACGGTGTTCGGGTGTATATGATAGGGACGACACGTGTGGAATACGGAATGTGGTGTCACCCATTCAGTACGGTGTTCGGGTGTATATGATAGGGACGAAACGTGTGGAATACGGAATGTGGTGTCACCCATTCAGTACGGTGTTCGAGTGTATGTGATATGGATGCGAAGTGTGGAATACGGAATGTGCTGTGGTGTCACCCATTCTGTACGGTGTCTGGGTGTATGTGATAGGGACAGAACGTGTGGAATAAAGGGAGGTGGTGTGGTGTCACCATTCAGTACGGTGTCTGGGTGTATGTGATACAGGACGAAACATGTGGAATAAAAGAGAGGTGGTGTGGTGTCACCCATTCAGTACGGTGTTCGAGGTGTATATGATAGGGACGAGACGTGTGGAATACGGAATGTGGTGTCACCCATTCAGTACGGTGTTCAGGTGTATATGATAGGGGACGAAACGTGTTGAATACGGGATGTGGTGTGGGTGTCACCCATTCAGTACGGTGTTCGGGTGTATATGATAGGGACGAGACGTGTGGAATACGGAATGTGGTGTCACCCATTCAGTCCGTTGTTCGGGTGTATGTGATAGGGACGAGACGTGTGGAATAAGGGAGGTGGTGTGGTGTCACCCATTCAGTACGGTGTCTGGGTGTATGTGATAGGGACGACACGTGTGGAATACGGAATGTGGTATGGTGTCACCCATTCAGTACGGTGTTCGGGTTTATATGATAGGGACGCGACGTGTGGAATACGGAATCTGGTGTCACCCATTCAGTACGGTGTTCGGGTGCATATGTGATATGGACGAGACGTGTGGAATACGGAATGTGGTGTTACCCATTCAGTACGGTGTTCGGGTGTATATGATAGGGACGAGACGTGTGGAATACGGAATGTGGTGTCACCCATTCAGTACGGTGTTCGGGTGTATATGATAGGGACGAGACGTGTGGAATACGGAATGTGGTGTCACCCATTCAGTACGGTGTTCGGGTGTATATGATAGGGACAGACGAAACGTGTGGAATACGGGATGTGGTGTGGTGTCACACATTCAGTACGGTGTTCGGGTGTATATGATAGGGACGAGACGTGTGGAATACGGAATGTGGTGTCACCCATTCAGTACGGTGTATGTGATAGGGACGAAAAGTGTGGAATACGGAATGTGGTGTCACCCATTCAGTACGGTGTCTGGGTGTATGTGATAGGGACGAGACGTGTGGAATAAGTATGTGGTATGGTGTCACCCATTCAGTACAGTACGGTGTTCCTTAAAGGGTGTAATGTGATAGGTATGACACCCAAACGTACAGTGTTCGGAATACGGTATGTAGAGCCACGGTGTGGTGTCACCCATTCAGTACAGGTGTTCGGGTGTATGTGATAGGGACAGAGACGTGTGGAATACGGAATGTGGTGTCACCCATTCAGTACGGTGTTAGGGTGTATATGATAGTGACGAGACGTGTGGAATACGGAAATGTGGTGTCACCCATTCAGTACGGTGTTCGGGTGTATATGATAGGGACGAGACGTGTGGAATACGGAATGTGGTGTCACCCATTCAGTACGGTGTTCCGGGTGTATATGTAATACGGACAGAAACGTGTGGAATACGGAATGTGAGATGTGGTGTCACCATTCAGTACGGTGTTCAGGTGTATATGATAGGGACGAAACGTGTGGAATACGGAATGTGGTGTCACCCATTCAGTACGGTGTCTGGGTGTATGTGATAGGGACGAGACGTGTGGAATAAGTATGTGGTATGGTGTCACCCATTCAGTACGGTGTTCGGGTGTATGTGATAGGGACGAAACGTGTGGAATACGGTATGTGGTGTGGTGTCACCCATTCAGTACGGTGTTCGGGTGTATGTGATAGGGACGAGACGTGTGGAATACGGAATGTGGTGTCACCCATTCAGTACGGTGTTAGGGTGTATATGATAGTGACGAGACGTGTGGAATACGAAATGTGGTGTCACCCATTCAGTACGGTGTTCGGGTGTATATGATAGGGACGAGACGTGTGGAATACGGAATGTGGTGTCACCCATTCAGTACGCTGTTCGGGTGTATGTAATACGGACGAAACGTGTGGAATACGGAATGTGGTGTGGTGTCACCCATTCAGTACGGTGTTCAGGTGTATATGATATAGGGACAGAAACGTGTGGAATACGGAATGTGGTGTCACCCATTCAGTACGGTGTTCGGGTGTATGTGATAGGGACGAAACGTGTGGAATACGGAATGTGGTGTCACCCATTCAGTACGGTGTTCGGGTGTATGTGATAGGGACGAGACGTGTGGAATACGGGATTTGGTGTGGTGTCACCCATTCAGTACGGTGTTCGGGTGTATATGATAGGGACAGAGACGTGTGGAATACGAATGTGGTGTCACCCATTCAATACACAGTGTTCGGGTGTATATGATAGGGACGGCACGTGTGGAATACGGAATGTGGTGTCACCCATTCAGTACGGTGTTCGGGTGTATGTGATAGGGACGAAACGTGTGGAATACGGAATGTGGTGTCACCCATTCAGTACGGTGTTTGAGTGTATGTGATATTGATGCGACGTGTGGAATACGGAATGTGCTGTGGTGTCACCCATTCTGTACGGTGTCTGGGTGTATGTGATAGGGACGAGACTTGTGGAATAAGGGAGGTTGTGTGGTGTCACCCATTCAGTACGGTGTCTGGGTGTATGTGATATGGACGAAACATGTGGAATAAGGGAGGTGGTGTGGTGTCACCCATTCAGTACGGTGTTCGGGTGTATATGATAGGGACGAGACGTGTGGGAAAAGGAATGTGGTGTGGTGTCACCCATTCAGTACGGTGTTCGGGTGTATGTGATAGGGACGAGACGTGTGGAATACGGAATCTGGTGTCACCCATTCAGTACGGTGTTCGGGTGTATGTGATATGGACGAGACGTGTGGAATACGGAATGTGGTGTCACCCATTCAGTACGGTGTTCGGGTGTATATGATAGGGACGAGACGTGTGGAATACGGAATATGGTGTCACCCATTCAGTACGGTGTTCGGGTGTATATGATAGGGACGAGACGTGTGGAATACGGAATGTGGTGTCACCCATTCAGTACGGTGTTCGGGTGTATGTAATACGGACGAAACGTGTGGAATACGGAATGTGGTGTGGTGTCACCCATTCAGTACGGTGTTCGGGTGTATATGATAGGGACGAAACGTGTGGAATACGGAATGTGGTGTCACCCATTCAGTACGGTCTTAGGGTGTATATGATAGGGACGAGACGTGTGGAATACGGAATCTGGTTTCACCCATTCAGTACGGTGTTCGGGTGTATATGATAGGGACGAAACGTGTGGAATACGGGATGTGGTGTGGTGTCACCCATTCAGTACGGTGTTCGGGTGTATATGATAGGGATGAGACATGTGGAATACGGAATGTGGTGTCACCCATTCAGTACGGTGTTCGGGTGTATGTGATAGGGACGAAAAGTGTGGAATACGGAATGTGGTGTCACCCATTCAGTACGGTGTCTGGGTGTATGTGATAGGGACGAGACGTGTGGAATAAGCATGTGGTATCACCCATTCAGTACGGTGTTCGGGTGTATGTGATAGGGACGAAAAGTGTGGAATACGGCATGTGGTGTGGTGTCACCAATTCAGTACGGTGTTCGGGTGTATGTGATAGGGACGAGACGTGTGGAATACGGAATGTGGTGTCACCCATTCAGTACGCTGTTCGGGTGTATGTAATACGGACGAAACGTGTGGAATACGGAATGTGGTGTGGTGTCACCCATTCAGTACGGTGTTCGGGTGTATATGATATGGACGAAACGTGTGGAATACGGAATGTGGTGTCACCCATTCAGTACGGTGTTCGGGTGTATGTGATAGGGACGAAACGTGTGGAATACGGAATGTGGTGTCACCCATTCAGTACGGTGTTCGGGTGTATGTGATAGGGACGAAACGTGTGGAATACGGTATGTGGTGTGGTGTCACCCATTCAGTACGGTGTTCGGGTGTATATGATAGGGACGAGACGTGTGGAATACGGAATGTGGTGTCACCCATTCAGTACGGTGTTCGGGTGTATATGATAGGGACGACACGTGTGGAATACGGAATGTGGTGTCACCCATTCAGTACGGTGTTCGGGTGTATATGATAGGGACGAAACGTGTGGAATACGGAATGTGGTGTCACCCATTCAGTACGGTGTTCGAGTGTATGTGATATGGATGCGAAGTGTGGAATACGGAATGTGCTGTGGTGTCACCCATTCTGTACGGTGTCTGGGTGTATGTGATAGGGACGAGACGTGTGGAATAAGGGAGGTGGTGTGGTGTCACCCATTCAGTACGGTGTCTGGGTGTATGTGATCAGGACGAAACGTGTGGAATAAGGGAGGTGGTGTGGTGTCACCCATTCAGTACGGTGTTCGGGTGTATATGATAGGGACGAGACGTGTGGAATAGGGAATGTGGTGTCACCCATTCAGTACGGTGTTCGGGTGTATATGATAGGGACGAAACGTGTTGAATACGGGATGTGGTGTGGTGTCACCCATTCAGTACGGTGTTCGGGTGTATATGATAGGGACGAGACGTGTGGAATACGGAATGTGGTGTCACCCATTCAGTCCGTTGTTCGGGTGTATGTGATAGGGACGAAACGTGTGGAATACGGGATGTGGTGTGGTGTCACCCATTCAGTACGGTGTTCGGGTGTATATGATAGGGACGAGACGTGTGGAATACGGAATGTGGTGTCACCCATTCAGTACGGTGTTCGGGTGTATATGATAGGGACGAAACGTGTGGAATACGGAATGTGGTGTCACCCATTCAGTACGGTGTTCGGGTGTATATGATTGGGACGAAACGTGTTGAATACGGAATGTGGTGTCACCCATTCAGTACGGTGTTCGAGTGTATGTGATAGGGACGAGACGTTTGGAATACGGTATGTGGTGTGGTGTCACCCATTCAGTACGGTGTCTTGGTGTATGTGATAGGGAAGCGAAGTGTGGAATACGGAATGTGGTGTGGTGTCACCCATTCAGTACTGTGTCTGGGTGTATGTGATAGGGACGAAACGTGTGGAATAAGTATGTGGTGTGGTGTCACCCATTCAGTACTGTGTTCGGGTGTATATGATAGGGACGAGACGTGTGGAATACGGAATGTGGTGTCACCCATTCAGTACGGTGTTCGGGTGTATGTGATAGGGACGAAAAGTGTGGAATACGGAATGTGGTGTCACCCATTCAGTACGGTGTTCGGGTGTATATGATAGGGACGAGACGTGTGGAATAGGGAATGTGGTGTCACCCATTCAGTACGGTGTTCGGGTGTATATGATAGGGACGAAACGTGTTGAATACGGGATGTGGTGTGGTGTCACCCATTCAGTACGGTGTTCGGGTGTATATGATAGGGACGAGACGTGTGGAATACGGAATGTGGTGTCACCCATTCAGTACGGTGTTCGGGTGTATGTGATAGGGACGAAACGTGTGGAATACGGGATGTGGTGTGGTGTCACCCATTCAGTACGGTGTTCGGGTGTATATGATAGGGACGAGATGTGTGGAATACGGAATGTGGTGTCACCCATTCAGTACGGTGTTCGGGTGTATATGATAGGGACGAAACGTGTGGAATACGGTATGTGGTGTGGTGTCACCCATTCAGTACGGTGTTTGAGTGTATGTGATAGGGACAAAACGTGTGGAATACGGTATGTGGTGTGGTGTCACCCATTCAGTACGGTGTCTTGGTGTATGTGATAGGGAAGCGACGTGTGGAATACGGAATGTGGTGTGGTGTCACCCATTCAGTACAGTGTCTTAATTGTGTATGTGATAGGGAAGCAGAAGTGTGGAATACGGAATGTGGTGTGGTGTCACCCATTCAGTACTGTGTCTGGGTGTATGTGATAGGGACGAAACGTGTGGAATAAGTATGTGGTGTGGTGTCACCCATTCAGTACTGTGTTCGGGTGTATATGATAGGGACGAGACGTGTGGAATACGGAATGTGGTGTCACCCATTCAGTACGGTGTTCGGGTGTATATGATAGGGACGACACGTGTGGAATACGGAATGTGGTGTCACCCATTCAGTACGGTGTTCGGGTGTATATGATAGGGACGAAACGTGTGGAATACGGAATGTGGTGTCACCCATTCAGTACGGTGTTCGGGTGTATATGATTGGGACGAAACGTGTTGAATACGGAATGTGGTGTCACCCATTCAGTACGGTGTTCGAGTGTATGTGATAGGGACGAGACGTTTGGAATACGGTATGTGTGGTGTGGTGTCACCCATTCAGTACAGTGTCTTGGTGTATGTGATAGGAAGCAGAAGTGTGGAATACGGAATGTGGTGTGGTGTCACCCATTCAGTACTGTGTTCAAGAGTGTATGTGATAGGGACGAAACGTGTGGAATACGGTATGTGGTGTGGTGTCACCCATTCAGTACGGTGTTCGGGTGTATATGATAGGGACGAGACGTGTGGAATACGGAATGTGGTGTCACCCATTCAGTACAGTGTTCAGGTGTATGTGATAGGGACGAAAAACGTGTGGAATACGGAATGTGGTGTCACCCATTCAGTACAGTGTTCAGGTGTATATATGATAGGGACGAGACGTGTGGAATAGGGAATGTGGTGTCACCCATTCAGTACGGTGTTCGGGTGTATATGATAGGGACGAAACGTGTTGAATACGGGATGTGGTGTGGTGTCACCCATTCAGTACGGTGTTCGGGTGTATATGATAGGGACGAGACGTGTGGAATACGGAATGTGGTGTCACCCATTCAGTACGGTGTTCGGGTGTATGTGATAGGGACGAAACGTGTGGAATACGGGATGTGGTGTGGTGTCACCCATTCAGTACGGTGTTCGGGTGTATATGATAGGGACGAGATGTGTGGAATACGGAATGTGGTGTCACCCATTCAGTACGGTGTTCGGGTGTATATGATAGGGACGAAACGTGTGGAATACGGTATGTGGTGTGGTGTCACCCATTCAGTACGGTGTTTGAGTGTATGTGATAGGGACAAAACGTGTGGAATACGGTATGTGGTGTGGTGTCACCCATTCAGTACGGTGTCTTGGTGTATGTGATAGGGAAGCGACGTGTGGAATACGGAATGTGGTGTGGTGTCACCCATTCAGTACTGTGTCTGGGTGTATGTGATAGGGACGACACGTGTGGAATAAGTATGTGGTGTGGTGTCACCCATTCAGTACTGTGTTCGGGTGTATGTGATAGGGACGAGACGTGTGGAATACAGGATGTGGTGTGGTGTCACCCATTCAGTACAGTGTTCAGGTGTATATGATAGGGACAGAGACGTGTGGAATAAAGGGATGTGGTGTGGTGTCTCCCCATTCAGTACGGTGTTCGGGTGTATATGATAGGGACGAGACGTGTGGAAAAGGGATGTGGTGTGGTGTCACCCATTCAGTACGTTGTCTGGGTGTATGGTATAGGGACGAGACGTGTGGAATAAGTATGTGGTATGGTGTCACCCATTCAGTACGGTGTTCGGGTTTTTGTGATAGGGACGAGACGTGTGAAATACGGAATGTGGTGTCACCCATTCAATACGGTGTTCGGGTGTATATGATGGGAACGAAACGTGTGGAATACGGAATGTGGTGTCACCCATTCAGTACGGTGTTCGGGTGTATATGATAGGGACGAAACGTGTGGAATACGGAATGTGGTGTCACCCATTCAGTTCGGTGTTCGGGTGTATGTGATAGGGACGAGACGTGTGGAATACGGTATGTGGTGTGGTGTCACCCATTCAGTACGGTGTTCGGGTGTATATGATAGGGACGAGACGTGTGGAATACGGAATGTGGTGTCACCCATTCAGTACGGTGTTCGGGTGTATATGATAGGGACGAGACGTGTGGAATACGGAATGTGGTGTCACCCATTCAGTACGGTGTTCGGGTGTATATGATAGGGACGAGACATGTGGAATACGGAATGTGGTGTCACCCATTCAGTACGGTGTTCGGGTGTATATGATAGGGACGAGACGTGTGGAATACGGAATGTGGTGTCACCCATTCAGTACGGTGTTCGGGTGTATATGATAGGGACGAAACGTGTGGAATACGGGATGTGGTGTGGTGTCACCCATTCAGTAGGTGTTCGGGTGTATATGATAGGGACGAGACGTGTGGAATACGGAATGTGGTGTCACCCATTCAGTAGGTGTTCGGGTGTATATGATAGGGACGAAAAGTGTGGAATACGGAATGTGGTGTCACCCATTCAGTACGGTGTTCGGGTGTATATGATAGGGACGAGACGTGAGGAAAAATTGATGTGGCGTGGTGTCACCCATTCAGTACGGTGTCTGGGTGTATGTGATAGGGACGAGACGTGTGGAATAAGTATGTGGTATGGTGTCACCCATTCAGTACGGTGTTTGGGTGTATGTGATAGGGACGAAACGTGTTGAATACGGGATGTGGTGTGGTGTCACCCATTCAGTACGGTGTTCGGGTGTATATGATAGGGACGAGACGTGTGGAATACGGAATGTGGTGTCACCCATTCAGTACGGTGTTCGGGTGTATATGATAGGGACGAAACGTGTGGAATACGTAATGTGGTGTCACCCATTCAGTACGGTGTTCGGGTGTATATGATAGGGACGAAACGTGTTGAATACGGAATGTGGTGTCACCCATTCAGTACGGTGTTCGAATGTATGTGATAGGGACGAGACGTTTGGAATACGGTATGTGGTGTGGTGTCACCCATTCAGTACGGTGTTTGAGTTTATGTGATAGGGACAAAACGTTTGGAATACGGTATGTGGTGTGGTGTCACCCATTCAGTACGGTTTCTTGGTGTATGTGATAGGGAAGCGACGTGTGGAATACGGAATGTGATGTGGTGTCACCCATTCAGTACTGTGTCTGGGTGTATGTGATAGGGACGAAACGTGTGGAATAAGTATGTGGTGTGGTGTCACCCATTCAGTACTGTGTTCGGGTGTATATGATAGGGACGAGACGTGTGGAATAAGTATGTGGTATGGTGTCACCCATTCAGTACGGTGTTCGGGTGTATGTGATAGGGACGAAACGTGTTGAATACGGGATGTGGTGTGGTGTCACCCATTCAGTACGGTGTTCGGGTGTATATGATAGGGACGAGACGTGTGGAATACGGAATGTGGTGTCACCCATTCAGTACGGTGTTCGGGTGTATGTGATAGGGACGAAACGTGTGGAATACGGGATGTGGTGTGGTGTCACCCATTCAGTACGGTGTTCGGGTGTATATGATAGGGACGAGACGTGTGGAATACGTGATGTGGTGTCACCCATTCAGTACGGTGTTCGGGTGTATATGATAGGGACGAAACGTGTTGAATACGGAATGTGGTGTCACCCATTCAGTACGGTCTTCGAATGTATGTGATAGGGACGAGACGTTTGGAATACGGTATGTGGTGTGGTGTCACCCATTCAGTACGGTGTCTTGGTGTATGTGATAGGGAAGCGACGTGTGGAATACGGAATGTGGTGTGGTGTCACCCATTCAGTACTGTGTCTGGGTGTATGTGATAGGGACGAAACGTGTGGAATAAGTATGTGGTGTGGTGTCACCCATTCAGTACTGTGTTCGGGTGTATGTGATAGGGACGAGACGTGTGGAATACGGGATGTGGTGTGGTGTCACCCATTCAGTACGGTGTTCGGGTGTATATGATAGGGACGAGACGTGTGGAATAAGGGATGTGGTGTGGTGTCTCCCATTCAGTACGGTGTTCGGGTGTATATGATAGGGACGAAACGTGTGGAAAAAGGGATGTGGTGTGGTGTCACCCATTCAGTACGTTGTCTGGGTGTATGGTATAGGGACGAGACGTGTGGAATAAGTATGTGGTATGGTGTCACCCATTCAGTACGGTGTTCGGGTTTTTGTGATAGGGACGAGACGTGTGAAATACGGAATGTGGTGTCACCCATTCAGTACGGTGTTCGGGTGTATATGATAGGGACGAAAAGTGTGGAATACGGAATGTGGTGTCACCCATTCAGTTCGGTGTTCGGGTGTATGTGATAGGGACGAGACGTGTGGAATACGGTATGTGGTGTGGTGACACCCATTCAGTACGGTGTTCGAGTGTATGTGTTAGGGACGAGACGTGTGGAATACGGTATGTGGTGTGGTGTCACCCATTCGGTACGGTGTCTTGGTGTATGTGATAGGGAAGCGACGTGTGTAATACGGAATGTGGTGTGGTGTCACCCATTCAGTACGGTGTCTGGGTGTATGTGATAGGGACGAGACGTGTGGAATAAGGGATGTGGTGTGGTGTCACCCATTCAGTACGGTGTTCGGGTGTATATGATAGGGACGAGACGTGTGGAATAAGGGATGTGGTGTGGTGTCACCCATTCAGTACGGTGTCTGGGTGTATATGATAGGGACACGTCATGTGGAATACGGTATGTGGTGTGGTATCACCCATTCAGTACGGTCTGCTGGTGTATGTGACAATAACAAGGAAATCTACTAAGATGTTTCATGATATTTGCACGTGTCCATTTGAAATTCAATTGCCTTCAATACAGTTTTAATAAAAATGAAATTGCATTCAGTGAGGTATGAAAGCCTACAAGATGGCATAAATTTATGAAAAGTGAATGAACATGGCATGACGTTAAACCTGATCATTTGTAGCTCGAACAAAGGTGTACCTCTATATACATCACATACACGGACAATGACAAGTCAAGAATACGGGGGAAAACATGAGGCGTCGAAGAAAGCTATTCACTGCTATTGAAAACTGTAATGTAGCAGGTCACGTGACTGATTCAAGCACGTGGAAGAGCGAGTGGCGTGAAGTGATAACAGTGTCTGGAGAAACTAGGCCTTTAAACACGACCTTCCTACTACCGGAGAACCACAGCAACATTTCACTTATCGGGAAACTACACTGTGCATGCTGCCTTTTGGATGGACATGTCACGAAACCGACACACATCAACAGTCTTAGGTGATCGCCATGTGGAGGACAGGGTGGTTTAGATGTGAAAGAGTAAGTGGTGCAAAAACCCCGTCCAGCCAGAGTACAGATCCACGCTGGAAACATATATCATAGCATTACGTCAAATATCCCGTCCAGTCAGAGTACAGATCCACGCTGGAAACATATATCATAGCATTACGTCAAATATCCCGTCCAGTCAGAGTACAGATCCACGCTGGAAACATATATCATAGCATTACGTCAAATATCCCGTCCAGCCAGAGTACAGATCCACGCTGGAAACATATATCATAGCATTACGTCAAATATCCCGTCCAGTCAGAGTACAGACCCACGCTGGAAACATATATCATAGCATTAAGTCAAATATCCCGTCCAGCCAGAGTACAGATCCACGCTGGAAACATATATCAGAGCATTACGTCAAATATCCCGTCCAGCCAGAGTACAGACCCACGCTGGAAACATATATCATAGCATTAAGTCAAATATCCCGTCCAGCCAGAGTACAGACCCACGCTGGAAACATATATCATAGCATTACGTCAAATATCTCTTAAAAGGGTTTAATCACGTGAAAATCCTCCCTTTGCCGTGACCGTATGGGTGGCCACAGATCGCAATGCGCCAGTCTAACGAAGGCCTCAAAGAGTTGCCATATCACATATTGGACGGCAATCACAGATGTGGAGTGCTTTCACAGCAAGGCAGAATTGATAAAATGTTATGTGAATGAAATTCCTCACGCTTAAGCTGATTTGAAAATAATCTTTTGAGCAAAATCTCCCCAACACCTGTACAACTGACGTAATTTGTTGAGAATTTGTTAGGATTCCTCTCAAATGGCGATCTAATGACTGCTTCTATGGCCGCGCGTCTCTCGGTGACCGATATATACCTGTGTGACACCATAACACTAGAAGCAATCATAAGCAATCGAGAAAACACCTTGGCTGAACAACTGACGGACTAGGGAGTGTGAAGAGTCTGTGGTGTGTATAGAAGTCGCATCTGACTGTGGAATGAGCCAAGGTTAATGAAGTGAGAAGGGAACCACCACAAGTTAATTAACATGCCTAAGTCATGGAGTCATGCTGCTGAATGGCCAGTTGTAGGACGCCTTGAGGAATGTCGGAAATGTACACGACCTATTTGAATGAAAGACGAGGGACTCCCGCATCAAGGGATCGTTCCTTGTGTTTCCTTCTACCTGGTATAGTTCATGGATAGTGTATGTTGTTCTGCAGTCCTCCTACCTGGTATAGTTCATGGATAGTGTATGTTGTTCTGCAGTCCTCCTACCTGGTATAGTTCATGGATAGTGTATGTTGTTCTGCAGTCCTCCTACCTGGTATAGTTCATGGATAGTGTATGTTGTTCTGCAGTCCTCCTACCTGGTATAGTTTATGGATAGTGTATGTTGTTCTGCAGTCCTCCTACCTGGTATAGTTCATGGATAGTGTATGTTGTTCTGCAGTCCTCCTACCTGGTATAGTTCCTCCTATGGATAGTGTATGTTGTTCTGCAGTCCTCCTGCATGGTATAGTTCATGGATAGTGTATGTTGTTCTGCAGTCCTCCTACCTGGTATAGTTCATGGATAGTGTATGTTGTTCTGCAGTCCTCCTACCTGGTATAGTTTATGGATAGTGTATGTTGTTCTGCAGTCCTTCTACCTGGTATAGTTTATGGATAGTGTATGTTGTTCTGCAGTCCTCCTACCTGGTATAGTTCATGGATAGTGTATGTTGTTCTGCAGTCCTCCTACCTGGTATAGTTCATGGATAGTGTATGTTGTTCTGCAGTCCTCCTACCTGGTATAGTTCATGGATAGTGTATGTTGTTCTGCAGTCCTCCTACCTGGTATAGTTCATGGATAGTGTATGTTGTTCTGCAGTCCTCCTACCTGGTATATGTTGCAGTCCTCCTACCTGGATAGTGTATGTTGTTCTGCAGTCCTCCTACCTGGTATAGTTCATGGATAGTGTATGTTGTTCTGCAGTCCTCCTGCATGGTATAGTTCATGGATAGTGTATGTTGTTCTGCAGTCCTCCTGCATGGTATAGTTCATGGATAGTGTATGTTGTTCTGCAGTCCTCCTACCTGGTCTAGTTCATGGATAGTGTATGTTGTTCTGCAGTCCTCCTACCTGGTATAGTTCATGGATAGTGTATGTTGTTCTGCAGTCCTCCTACCTGGTATAGTTCATGGATAGTGTATGTTGTTCTGCAGTCCTCCTGCCTGGTATAGTTCATGGATAGTGTATGTTGTTCTGCAGTCCTCCTACCTGGTCTAGTTCATGGATAGTGTATGTTGTTCTGCAGTCCTCCTGCATGGTATAGTTCATGGATAGTGTATGTTGTTCTGCAGTCCTCCTGCATGGTATAGTTCATGGATAGTGTATGTTGTTCTGCAGTCCTCCTGCATGGTATAGTTCATGGATAGTGTATGTTGTTCTGCAGTCCTCCTGCATGGTATAGTTCATGGATAGTGTATGTTGTTCTGCAGTCCTCCTACCTGGTCTAGTTCATGGATAGTGTATGTTGTTCTGCAGTCCTCCTACCTGGTATAGTTCATGGATAGTGTATGTTGTTCTGCAGTCCTCCTACCTGGTATAGTTCATGGATAGTGTATGTTGTTCTGCAGTCCTCCTACCTGGTATAGTTCATGGATAGTGTATGTTGTTCTGCAGTCCTCCTACCTGGTCTAGTTCATGGATAGTGTATGTTGTTCTGCAGTCCTCCTACCTGGTATAGTTCATGGATAGTGTATGTTGTTCTGCAGTAGACGTCTGAGCTGTGAGGACAGCACACGTACTCTACAACTTACAATATAGATTCCGTCTATCGTCACGTGACGGAGCACCCTTCCACAGCTGTGCAAGGATCCGCCAGTCCGGGTTTGAAACCCACATTATCTGCTGGTTTGTCGCCACCACGTGGGTGTCATGAAAGATTAAAATCCATTACCTACATTATTTCATACCTGCTCCCTAATGGAGAAGCCGGTGTGATGTATGTGAAATATGGGGGGCAACCCACCACTGATCAATCTCCGTTGTCAGCCCAAACATGCCCCATAGGGGCTAACAGGCAGTGGTGATGAAGGCATGCGATGGATCACTAAACCTCACTGATGACACCAGGTGTCGGCTAATGGAGAAACACACCCTGGTCTGTCGGTAACACCCGCTCTGGCTGACAAGAGCCAGTGAGTAAGAAGGCCTGAAGACGGCGTGTCAGTCGTAAACAAGGGGGTTAACTTCTATGGATATACATCTTCTTTATTACAATCTAGTTAACGTTTAGGTGTAAGTGCTAACACCGTTGTCAAGTTATCACCACTTGTCTGATTGCGTTGTTTGCAATCTAACTGTTGTATTTCCATACACCTATACCCCTTGTTCATCACACCATGGTAAATCCCTGGATCCTATTGTGAAAACTCGGGTGGGTAGATGAGGTGAACATATTGACTTGTCTTGGCATGGGGGAAATCAAAAGTCTCAACTCAATCTGAAACTGTTGTTGATTTTCTTTTCAACGTGTCACTTCTTTAATTTAGCTACGACAGTTAAATATATGACCAGGAATTATTGAGAATTTTAAATATGTTTAATTGGATTTCTAGTATAAATAACCTTGACCAGCTATCAAGTGCTTGGTTTCATTCAAAAGAGACAACTCCGTTAATCCCTTTTCATTAGTTTGTGAAGAGTTATCCCCCTTTGTTTACTTGCTCGCAGACGACATTTTCAGTGATCCTCAGTATGGATGATTTAGAGAAAAGGAAGTTGATTTTAGAGTATTATAACAATGACATCAGATCAGCTAAAGTGATTTCAAGTAGAACAGGCATCCCTTTATCCACTGTTAATCGTGTTTTGAAAAATATTGCAAATGGTTATGGCATTGAGCATCAGGGAGGCGCAGGTAGGCCCAGAAAATTGACTGTGGGTGACAGGAGGCGGCTTGGTATTCTTGTTTCTAAAAACAAACGAAGGAGTTTAGAAAACTTAAGGCTGGATATGATTGACAGAGGAACTGTGACTGTCTGTAAGGAGACAATTAGAACTGAGCTGCATGCAATGGGTTGTCAGAAAAGTCGAGGAATTCCATCACCCATCGTGAAACCTGAACAAAAGGAGCGAAGGTTGAACTGGTGCTTACAGCATAGAAATTTTAACTGGGACAATGTGATTTTCTCAGATAAAAGTTCTGTGTGGCTGTTTCCTAATACACTGAAATTCTTGACCAAACAAACTGAAACACCTTTGTATCAGCGCCCAAAGTACTGTCCGAAATTTGTGGGGTGGCAATTTTGTGTTAGGGTCAACGCCCCTCTGTGTATTTGAAGGGAATATGAACAGTGACCGGTACACAGATATTCTCGAGGAACATTTACTTCCATCTGCTCACGTGTTTGTAAAAAATTACAATCTTTAAATTCTCAATAATTTCTGCTTGTACTGTAAATGAAGGAGCTACAGATCAGCAAGGGGAAGCCTACAGTCATCAGTTCACATGGTTCATACATTCAAGTGATCTATCCGCACACCATTTGGGGCATCAAATATTCACCTGGGTCATTCAGACATTCTGGTGAATTATAGAAACCCTCAGTTGGTTCATATAGACATTCATCTGGTTTCATTCAGACATTCGAGGGATTCAAACCCTCAATTCTTATATTCAAAGTTTCACCTGGTTCAGCTCAGAACCCATGGCAAGTTTGAAATTACAGCTTCAAGTGAACTAGCGTTGTACGCAGTATTTGGGTTCAGGAAGAGGAATAGTGTGAATTATCCCGATATAACCAGGCATGGCTAGATGTAAGGCAAGAGGGAGAGTGTGAATTATCCCGATATAACCAGGTATGGCTTGGTGTAAGGCAGGAGAGGGATAGTGTGAATTATCCCGATATAACCAGGTATGGCTAGGTGTAAGGCAGGAGAGGGATAGTGTGAATTATCCCGATATAACCAGGTATGGCTAGGTGTAAGGCAGGAGAGAGGTAGTGTGAATTATCCCGATATAACTAGGTATGGCTAGGTGTAAGGCAGGAGAGGGATAGTGTGAATTATCCCGATATAACCAGGTATGGCTAGGTGTAAGGCAGGAGAGGGATAGTGTGAATTATCCCGATATAACCAGGTATGGCTAGGTGTAAGGCAGGAGAGGGATAGTGTGAATTATCCCGATATAACCAGGTATGGCTAGGTGTAAGGCAGGAGAGGGATAGTGTGAATTATCCCGATATAACCAGGTATGGCTAGGTGTAAGGCAGGAGAGAGAGGTAGTGTGAATTATTCCGATATAACCAGGTATGTCTAGGTGTAAGGCAGGAGAGGGATAGTGTGAATTATCCCGATATAACCAGGTATGGCTAGGTGTAAGGCAGGAGAGGTAGTGTGAATTATCCCGATATAACCAGGTATGGCTAGGTGTAAGGCAGGAGAGGGATAGTGTGAATTATCCCGATATAACTAGGTATGGCTAGGGTAGAGGCAGGAGAGGGATAGTGTGAATTATCCCGATATAACCAGGTATGGCTAGGTGTAAGGCAGGAGAGGGATAGTGAGAATTATTCCGATATAACCAGGTATGGCTAGGTGTAAGGCAGGAGACGGATAGTGTGAATTATCCCGATATAACCAGGTATGGCTAGGTGTAAGGCAGGAGAGAGGTAGTGTGAATTATCCCGATATAACCAGGTATGTCTAGGTGTAAGGCAGGAGAGGGATAGTGAGAATTATTCCGATATAACCAGGTATGTCTAGGTGTAAGGCAGGAGAGAGGTAGTGTGAATTATCCCGATATAACCAGGTATGTCTAGGTGTAAGGCAGGAGAGGGATAGTGAGAATTATTCCGATATAACCAGGTATGTCTAGGTGTAAGGCAGGAGAGGGATAGTGTGAATTATTCCGATATAACCAGGTATGGCTAGGTGTAAGGCAGGAGAGAGGTAGTGTGAATTATCCCGATATAACCAGGTATGTCTAGGTGTAAGGCAGGAGAGGGATAGTGAGAATTATTCCGATATAACCAGGTATGTCTAGGTGTAAGGCAGGAGAGGGATAGTGTGAATTATCCCGATATAACCAGGTATGTCTAGGTGTAAGGCAGGAGAGAGGTAGTGTGAATTATCCCGATATAACCAGGTATGTCTAGGTGTAAGGCAGGAGAGGTAGTGTGAATTATTCCGATATAACCAGGTATGGCTAGGTGTAAGGCAGGAGAGGGATAGTGTGAATTATCCCGATATAACCAGGTATGGCTAGGTGTAAGGCAGGAGAGAGGTAGTGTGAATTATCCCGATATAACCAGGTATGTCTAGGTGTAAGGCAGGAGAGGGATAGTGTGAATTATTCCGATATAACCAGGTATGGCTAGGTGTAAGGCAGGAGAGGGAGGTTTATACACGCCCATCTGCTGGCTGTGATATGGCTGAATGGTGCTCTGAACCTCGCAGGACATGTGTGAATTTAAATACTGGGCATATAATAGTGTTGGTGTAGGAGTAAATATTGGCTAAAGCTTACAGAAATGCAGTTATACATGAAAACAAATATCGTAATATTCTTATAAAATTCCGAGCAGGCCTATTACGATTAAAAATAAATGAAGGAAGATGGTTAAATATTGATGTATCTCTACGCACATGTCCTGTCTGTAAACTCGGCATAGAGGATGAATTCCATTTTCTTTTAGTATGCAGATATTATTCTGAAGAAAGATTCTATTATTTTCCACATATTTACAACCGCATTCCAAATATATTTATATTCAAAAACCTGCTAACTTCTCCTTCAAATGAAGCATTATTAAATCTATGCAAATTCATATCTACTGCTTATAAAAAGAGACAGACTTTGTTAAACTCTTAATTGGTTTACATCATGTTTCCAATATATTTTGATTGTACATATGTTATATGTATATGGGCCGGTGGCCTTCATGCATAATAAAGATCTTTGACTTTGATTACTGAATATATGGAGGGGTGGTTCCTGAACAGAGGAAGTCATTGTCAGGTGTATGAAGGCCACACCATTGTCCTGCACTGAGGCATCTCTTTTAGTTAAGTGCCGTTACTTGACAAACATACTTGTACTTTACGTGTTTGTTTTTACGTTACACTTTACATTTGGACCAGCGTGACCCCGTGAGTCATTTCATTAACAACGTTATCCAAACATAGCCTGAAGGACAATAGAACATACGAACTGCTGATAGCAACGATCTGATAAATTCTATTTACATTTTTGATCGTGCACCCCATTGTTCAGATACATACATAAGGAAATGATCAATCTTTGAAATATCTCAACATCGCCTCCTTCGGTGCAAAGAACCCTGGAAAAAATAAAGGTAGAATATCGCATCAGCAGCTTGTTGACAACATACCCCAAGTACACGGATCCCATTGCTCAAAGGCTGTCAGTGGCTTTCCCCGGGATATAGTTTATAACACGATTCATTCATAATTTAGGTCATCAACAGAGACACAGACAAAGAATTCCCCTACGGCTACGCAGATTCAGTGTCCCTGTCTGTCTCAACACATAAACGTAATGGTTCGAAAACACATTCCTCTCTTCGTGAATGTCTCCGCGCTGTTACGGAAAAAATTTAACGTTCAATAAAAGCAGCAGCAGCAGCAGCACCACCACCACCACCACCATCATCATCATCATCATCATCATCATCATCATCATCATCATCATCATCATCATCATCATCATCATCATCATCATCATCATCATCATCACCACCAATGTCACCATCATGTGTTCCTTGCTTCTTAATATCCCATGATCCAAATGACCGTCGTGATCCACATGTCAATCGAGCGCCATGATCCACATGTCCGCAGTGCTCCATGACCCACATCCCTGTCGTGATCCACATGTCCATCATGATCTACATGTCCATCATGATCCACATGTCCATCATGATCTACATCTCCATCATGATCTACATGTCCATCATGATCTACATGTCCATCATGATCTACATGTCCGTCGTGACCCACATGTCCGTCGTGATCCACATGTCCGTCATGATCTACATGTCCGTCGTGACCCACATGTCCGTCGTGATCCACATGTCCGTCATGATCCACATGTCCATCATGATCTACATGTCCGTCTTGATCCACATGTCCATCATGATCCACATGTCCATCATGATCCACATGTCCATCATGATCCACATGTCCATCATGATCCACATGTCCGTCGTGATCTACGTGTCCGTCATGTCATGATCCACATGTCCATCATGATCCACATGTCCATCATGATCTACATGTCTGTAGTGTACAACATATGATCACGATGTAAGTAACGTATATAGTCGTGCATTATAGACATAGATGAGATGGACGAAGACAGGATACCATATGTACACTCCCGAGACGCTGCAGAACCGTAAACTTGACAGTGTCTTTGTAGGTTCAGTGTCGATATCTGTTGAAACAAACGCTTTCTCAAAAGAGGAAAAAAACCTAACTACGACATCCAATATTAATTCGCTTTTTCCAAATTCAAAATGACGCTGATGGATTAAACGAACTGTGCGAACGGAAGTTCAAAAGTTAAATTTTGATTTATTACGAACTTTCCAAACTACACAAACTTATTTTACCCCAGGCGGCAATGAAGAAGTTTCAGTTTGCACACTTCATTTACAGTCTTTGATCTCACGTGAAGCTTCCCCGTCTCCGTGTATCATCAATTAATCTTACTACACAGGTGATAGGTACACACCATTGAACATGTTCATCTCTGTTTGTTATCTCTTGTCAGAAACAAAGGTTACTTCTGCTGGAGGAAACGACATTAGTGCTTTAACAAAAAGGTCACCGTCCGCCCCGGGGATGGTGCGGGGCCGGGGACACCTGATGGGGTGTTGCGGAACTGGGAGACGTAGGCGGCTGGTGGTAACATTGATCTGTAATAAATGGTCTCGTATATAGATTGTTAATGTGTTAAATATCTAACGACACCACACGGCCCCTTGGTACACCGGATGGAACCCACTCAAGTCTTTAATGTCGTGGTGTCCAGAGCAGGGAGGCTCCGTCAGCATGTTTACAGTATACGGGGAACTCTTGCCTCTCAACTGTGCATACGGCAACTACTGTGGTACTCAGCCGTCTCGCAGCTGCAGCCTTCATCTACTGCATCTCGTCACATGTGTATGCTGTCACCACTATCGTCTCTTTCATCTGTCACAAGTATCATCTGTTGTCGCTATTTCATATGCCCTTTTGCAACAACAATCATCAACTGATTAACTTCACCTGTTTTCCGGGCAGCTGCTGTCGCAGTACTACTATCTGTTCCTAATGGCAGCTACTGCCGTCGTAGGTTTTCGTGGCAGCTACCATCTAGACACTTTCATTATATGCTTCTGTTGCTGCCTTTTACATCATCTGTTTCTTCTGTAGTCCCTTTCATCAACTTTTTCTATTTATCAACTTTCACCATCTGTTTCTGCTGTAGCCACTTTCATTATCTGTTTGTGCTGTTTCCACTGTCATTATCTGTCTCTCCTGTAGCCACTTTCACCATCTGTCTCCGATGTAGCCACTTTCATTATCTGTTTGTGCTGTTTCTACAGTCATTATCTGTCCCTCCTGTAGCCACTTTCACCATCTGTCTCCGCTGTAGCCACTTTCACCATCTGTCTCCGCTGTAGCCACTTTCATTATCTGTTTGTGCTGTTTCTACTGTCATTATCTGTCTCTCCTGTAGTCACATTCACCATCTGTCTCTGCTGTAGCCACTTTCACCATCTGTCTCTGCTGTAGCCACTTTCATTATCTGTTTGTGCTGTTTCTACAGTCATTATCTGTCTCTGTTGTAGCCACTTTCACCATCTGTCTCTGCTGTAGCTACTTTCATTATCTGTCTCTGCTGTAGACACTTTGATTATCTGTTTGTGCTGTTTCTACAGTCATTATCTGTCTCTGTTGTAGCCACTTTCACCATCTGTCTCTGTTGTAGCCACTTTCACCATCTGTCTCTGCTGTAGCCACTTTCACCATGTGTCTCTGCTGTAGCCACTTTCACCATCTGTATCCGCTGTAACCACTTTCACCATCTGTTTCTGTTGTAGCCACTTTCACCATGTGTCTCTGTTGTAGCCACTTTCACCATGTGTCTCTCCTGTAGCCACTTTCACCATCTGTCTCCGCTGTAGTCACTTTCATTATCTGTCTCCGCTGTAGCCACTTTCACCATCTGTTTGTGCTGTTTCTACAGTTATCATCTGTCTCTGTTGTAGCCACTTTCACCATCTGTCTCCGCTGTAGCCACTCTCACCATCTGTCTCTGTTGTAGCCACTTTTATTATCTGTTTGTGCTGTTTCTACAGTCATTATCTGTCTTTGTTGTAGCCACTTTCACCATCTGTCTCTCCTGTAGCCACTTTCATTATCTGTCTCCGCTGTAGCCACATTCATTATCTGTTTGTGCTGTTTCTACAGTCATTATCTGTCTCTCCTGTAGCCACTTTCACCATCTGTCTTTACTGTAGCCACTTTCACCATCTGTCTCCGCTGTAGCCACTTTCATTATCTGTTTGTGCTGTTTCTACTGTCATTATCTGTCTCTCCTGTAGTCACATTCACCATCTGTCTCCGCTGTAGCCACTTTCACCATCTGTCTCTGCTGTAGCCACTCTCATTATCTGTTTTTGCTGTTTCTACAGTCATTATCTGTCTCTGTTGTAGCCACTTTCACCATCTGTCTCTGTTGTAGCCACTTTCACCATCTGTCTCTGTTGTAGCCACTTTCACCATGTGTCTCTGCTGTAGCCACTTTCACCATCTGTCTCCGCTGTAGCCACTTTCATTATCTGTTTGTGCTGTTTCTACAGTCATTATCTGTCTCTCCTGTAGCCACTTTCACCATCTGTTTCCGCTGTAGCAACTTTCACCATCTGTCTCTCCTGTTGCCACTTTCATTATCTGTTTGTGCTGTTTCTACAGTCATTATCTGTCTCTGTTGTAGCCACTTTCACCATCTGTCTCTGCTGTAGCCACTTTCATTATCTGTCTCTGCTGTAGCCACTTTCATTATCTGTTTGTGCTGCTTCTACAGTCATTATCTGTCTCTGTTGTAGCCACTTTCACCATCTGTCTCCGCTGTAGCCACTTTCACCATCTGTCTCCGCCGTAGCCACTTTCACCATCTGTCTCCGCTGTAGCTACTTTCACCATCTGTTTGTGCTGTTTCTACTGTCATTATCTGTCTCTGTTGTAGCCACTTTCACCATGAGTCTCTGCTGTAGCCACTTTCACCATCTGTCTCCGATGTAGCCACTTTCATTATCTGTTTGTGCTGTTTCTACAGTCATTATCTGTCTCTCCCGTAGCCACTTTCACCATCTGTCTCTGCTGTAGCCACTTTCACCATCTGTCTCCGCTGTAGCCACTTTCACCATCTGTCTCTGCTGTAGCCACTTTCACCATCTGTCTCCGCTGTAGCCACTTTCATTATCTGTTTGTGCTGTTTCTACAGTCATTATCTGTCTCTGTTGTAGCCACTTTCACCATCTGTCTCCGCTGTAGCCACTTTCACCATCTGTCTCTGCTGTAGCCACTTTCATTATCTGTCTCCAGCTCTAGCCACTTTCACCATCTGTTTGTGCTGTTTCTACAGTCATTATCTGTCTCCCAGTAGCCACTTTCACCATGTGTCTCTGCTGTAGCCGCTTTTATTATCTGTTTGTGCTGTTTCTACAGTCATTATCTGTCTCTCCTGTAGCCACGTTCGCCATCTGTCTCCGCTGTAGCCACTTTCACCATCTGTTTGTGCTGTTTCTACTGTCATTATCTGTCTCCGCTTTAACCACTTTCATTATCTGTCTATGCTGTAGCCACTTTTATTATCTGTTTGTGCTGTTTCTACAGTCATTATCTGTCTCTCCTGTAGCCACTTTCACCATCTGTCTCTCCTGTAACCACTTTCACCATCTGTCTCTGCTGTATCCACTTTCATTATCTGTTTGTGCTTTTTCTACTGTCATTATCTGTCTTTCCTGTAGCCACTTTCACCATCTGTCTCTGCTGTAGCCACTTTCACCATCTGTTTGTGCTGTTTCTACTGTCATTATCTGTCTCTCCTGTAGCCACTTTCATCATCTGTCTCCGCTGTAGCCACTTTCACCATCTGTCTCTGCTGTAGCCACTTTCATTATCTGTTTGTGCTGTTTCTACAGTCATTATCTGTCTCTGTTGTAGCCACTTTCACCATCTGTCTCTGCTGTAGCTACTTTCATTATCTGTCTCCGCTGTAGACACTTTGATTATCTGTTTGTGCTGTTTCTACAGTCATTATCTGTCTCTGTTGTAGCCACTTTCATCATCTGTCTCCGCTGTAACCACTTTCACCATCTGTATCTGTTGTAGCCACTTTCACCATGTGTCTCTGTTGTAGCCACTTTCACCATGTGTCTCTCCTGTAGCCACTTTCACCATCTGTCTCAGCTGTAGTCACTTTCATTATCTGTCTCCGCTGTAGCCACTTTCACCATCTGTTTGTGCTGTTTCTACAGTTATTATCTGTCTCTGTTGTAGCCACTTTCACCATCTGTCTCCGCTGTAGCCACTCACCATCTGTCTCTGTTGTTAGCCACTTTATTATCTGTTTGTGCTGTTTCTACAGTCATTATCTGTCTTTGTTGTAGCCACTTTCACCATCTGTCTCCTGTAGCCACTTTCATTATCTGTCTCCGCTGTAGCCACATTCATTATCTGTTTGTGCTGTTTCTACAGTCATTATCTGTCTCTCCTGTAGCCACTTTCACCATCTGTCTTTACTGTAGCCACTTTCACCATCTGTCTCCGCTGTAGCCACTTTCATTATCTGTTTGTGCTGTTTCTACTGTCATTATCTGTCTCTCCTGTAGTCACATTCACCATCTGTCTCCGCTGTAGCCACTTTCACCATCTGTCTCTGCTGTAGCCACTCTCATTATCTGTTTTGCTGTTTCTACAGTCATTATCTGTCTCTTGTGCTTGTAGCCACTTTCACCATCTGTCTCTGTTGTAGCCACTTTCACCATCTGTCTCTGTTGTAGCCACTTTCACCATGTGCCTCTGCTGTAGCCACTTTCACCATCTGTCTCCGCTGTAGCCACTTTCATTATCTGTTTGTGCTGTTTCTACAGTCATTATCTGTCTCTCCTGTAGCCACTTTCACCATCTGTCTCCGCTGTAGCCACTTTCACCATCTGTCTCTGCTGTAGCCACTTTCATTATCTGTTTGTGCTGTTTCTACAGTCATTATCTGTCTCTGTTGTAGCCACTTTCACCATCTGTCTCCGCTGTAGCTAATTTCACCATCTGTCTCTGCTGTAGCCACTTTCATTATCTGTTAGTGCTGTTTCTACAGTCATTATCTGTCTCTGTTGTAGCCACTTTCACCATCTGTCTCCGCTGTAGCAACTTTCACCATCTGTCTCTCCTGTTGCCACTTTCATTATCGGTTTGTGCTGTTTCTACAGTCATTATCTGTCTCTGTTGTAGCCACTTTCACCATCTGTCTCTGCTGTAGCCACTTTCACCATCTGTCTCTGCTGTAGCCACTTTCATTATCTGTTTGTGCTGCTTCTACAGTCATTATCTGTCTCTGTTGTAGCCACTTTCACCATCTGTCTCCGCTGTAGCCACTTTCACCATCTGTCTCCGCTGTAGCCACTTTCACCATCTGTCTCCGCTGTAGCTACTTTCACCATCTGTTTGTGCTGTTTCTACTGTCATTATCTGTCTCTGTTGTAGCCACTTTCACCATGAGTCTCTGCTGTAGCCACTTTCACCATCTGTCTCCGATGTAGCCACTTTCATTATCTGTTTGTGCTGTTTCTACAGTCATTATCTGTCTCTCCCGTAGCCACTTTCACCATCTATCACCGCTGTAGCCACTTTCACCATCTGTCTCCGCTGTATCCACTTTCACCATCTGTCTCTGCTGTAGCCACTTTCACCATCTGTCTCCGCTGTAGCCACTTTCATTATCTGTTTGTGCTGTTTCTACAGTCATTATCTGTCTCTGTTGTAGCCACTTTCACCATCTGTCTCCGCTGTAGCTACTTTCACCATCTGTTTGTGCTGTTTCTACTGTCATTATCTGTCTCTGTTGTAGCCACTTTCACCATGAGTCTCTGCTGTAGCCACTTTCACCATCTGTCTCCGATGTAGCCACTTTCATTATCTGTTTGTGCTGTTTCTACAGTCATTATCTGTCTCTCCCGTAGCCACTTTCACCATCTGTCTCCGCTGTAGCAACTTTCACCATCTGTCTCCGCTGTAGCCACTTTCACCATCTGTCTCTGCTGTAGCCACTTTCACCATCTGTCTCCGCTGTAGCCACTTTCATTATCTGTTTGTGCTGTTTCTACAGTCATTATCTGTCTCTGTTGTAGCCACTTTCACCATCTGTCTCCGCTGTAGCCACTTTCACCATCTGTCTCTGCTGTAGCCACTTTCATTATCTGTCTCCGCTCTAGCCACTTTCACCATCTGTTTGTGCTGTTTCTACAGTCATTATCTGTCTCTCCTGTAGCCACTTTCACCATGTGTCTCTGCTGTAGCCGCTTTTATTATCTGTTTGTGCTGTTTCTACTGTCATTATCTGTCTCTCCTGTAGCCACTTTCGCCATCTGTCTCCGCTGTAGCCACTTTCACCATCTGTTTGTGCTGTTTCTACTGTCATTATCTGTCTCCGCTTTAACCACTTTCATTATCTGTCTATGCTGTAGCCACTTTTATTATCTGTTTGTGCTGTTTCTACAGTCATTATCTGTCTCTCCTGTAGCCACTTTCACCATCTGTCTCTCCTGTAACCACTTTCACCTTCTGTCTCTGCTGTATCCACTTTCATTATCTGTTTGTGCTGTTTCTACTGTCATTATCTGTCTTTCCTGTAGCCACTTTCACCATCTGTCTCTGCTGTAGCCACTTTCATTATCTGTTTGTGCTGTTTCTACTGTCATTATCTGTCTCTGTTGTAGCCACTTTCATCATCTGTCTCTGCTGTAGCCACTTTCATCATCTGTCTCTGCTGTAGCCACTTTCACCATGTGTCTCTCCTGTAGCCACTTTCACCATCTGTTTGTGCTGTTTCTACTGTCATTATCTGTCTCTGTTGTAGCCACTTTCATCATCTGTCTCTGTTGTAGCCACTTTCATCATCTGTCTCTGCTGTCGCCACTTTCATCATCTGTCTCTGCTGTAGCCACTTTCATCATCTGTCTCTGCTGTTGCCACTTTCATCATCTGTCTCTGCTGAAGCCACTTTCACCATGTGTCTCTGTTGTAGCCACTTTCATCATCTGCCTCTGCTGTAGCCACTTTCATCATCTGCCTCTGCTGTAGCCACTTTCATCATCTGTCTCTGCTGTAGCCACTTTCATCATCTGTCTCTGCTGTTGCCACTTTCATCATCTGTCTCTGCTGAAGCCACTTTCACCATGTGTCTCTGCTGTAGCCACTTTCATCATCTGCCTCTGCTGTAGCCACTTTCATCATCTGCCTCTGCTGTAGCCACTTTCATCATCTGCCTCTGCTGTAGCCACTTTCATCATCTGTCTCTGCTGTTTGTAGCCATTTTTCATCATCTGTCTCTGCTGTAGCCACTTTCACCATGTCTCTGCTGTCTGCTGTAGTGCTGTTTCTACAGTCAGTCTCCACTTTCATCATCTGTCTGCTGTAGCCACTTCATCATCTGTCATCTGTCTTGTTTCTACATCATTATCTCTCTGCTGTAGCCACTTTCATCATCTGTCTATGCTGCAGCCACTTTCATCATCTGTCTCTTTCATCATCTGTCTGTAGTAGCCACTTTCATCATCTGTCTCTGCTGCAGCCACTTTCATCATCTGTCTCTGCTGCAGCCACTTTCATCATCTGTCTCTGCTGTAGCCACTTTCACCATGTGTCTCTGCTGTAGCCACTTTCATCATCTCTCTCTGCTGTAGCCACTTTCATCATCTGTCTATGCTGCAGCCACTTTCATCATCTGTCTATGCTGCAGCCACTTTCATCATCTGTCTCTGCTGTAGCCACTTTCATCATCTGTCTCTGCTGTAGCCACTTTCATCATCTGTCTCTGCTGCAGCCACTTTCATCATCTGTTTGTTCTGTAGCCACTTTCATCATCTGTTTCTTACGAAGATCATTCTAGCGTCTGTTTTAATGTAGTAGTTATCATAGCCGTTTTCTACCAGAGACAATTCGGGTAAGAGTCTTTAGCAGCCCATGCTCGTCGTAAGAGGCTACTAACAGCATCGCGTGGTCAGGCTCGCTGACTTGGTTGACACATGTCATCGTATCCTAACTGCGTAGAATGATACTCATGTTGTTTATCACTTGATTGTCTGATACAAACTTGATTATTTACAAACGAGGCAATATAGCTGGAATAACATTCGCCGATTGCGGCGTTAAGAAACAAACCAACCAACCGTCGTTTTCTAACGCACACCAACTGTTTCAGTTGTAGCCAGTTTCATTGTCTGGTGATCCTATAGTTACAACCGTCTTCTGTATCATAACTTCTATAATTAACTGATGTAACAACAACTATAAGCCAGCTAATTCAACTACTACCGTCAATATTTAGTTACAACCAAAAACCAGCCCATGATACTCTAAGCCCTCTATATGTACATCTGTGGCTTGTTGAAGCTTTTGTCTGAAGCACTTGACTTCGGTACAGGAGTATCGTGATTTGCACACCCGTCATTCAGTACTCTACCAAACTGTTTCTCTTCAACGGAGTTAACAACGAACTTCCGATTCTCTTTCAACGCGTAATATATGGCGCCATAAATTATCTTTTCATGATTTACTGGGCTTGTCGTACATGTAACACGCATGCGCAATTACACATGATTTGCTTTGATAACACCTGCTGAACACCGCGGGCAGTGGAGGGAAGAGCCTGAGCATGCGTATATCTTACGAAAGCCTTATTACGTATTTCCGGGTAATTCACTGACCGTAACATGTCTTCCCTGGGGATGAAACGGTAACTGACTGGGGAAAGACATGTCTTTGTGTCTGTGAGTCTGGGATTGTAAGGCATAAAACACATGTCAAGAGGAACACGTGCTATCAACTTTATCATCGTATCATTACAGCTTTTTAAGTTTGAAGAAAAAAGACTCTAATGGACGGCAACAGGCACACTCGCCACTCCCTCGCCACAGCAAACTGCTCCGGTGGCGGTGTACAGTGGCAAGTGCGAGAATGCATGTTTTACTGTAATTTTAGTGCGCGTGCATTGAAGTGTATCAGTTGCGCCCAACCGGTAACATTTTAGCACTTCCGGAAATAGGGTTTCCCAGCATGCTGTTTAACAAACCTCCATCTTTCATTCATCAACAACACCGACATATTCTTTAGAACGAAAGAGATTTAAAGTAAATTTCGTAAAAAGGATTTCGTGATATATAATGCCATGAAACGTTCTTTCTTGAGAGGAGTCACATTCTTGTACTTTATGAATGTTAACATGTTGCAGGTACCCACTGCAGTAAGTTTATTCATGGGGGAAACGTAGAACCGGTCTACAATTACCACATAAATAGGTTCCATATATAAGCTGCATGTCACATAGTGACAGTGAGTAATTACGGGAGAGTAGTTCGTGGTTCCATCAGTTGATTTGAAGTTGTAGGTGTGTGCGTGCGTGCGTGCGTGTGTGTGTGCGTTCATGGAATCTGTCTTCTGTGGATGGTGTTTAGTAATATAGTTATCATCATCATCATCATCATCATAGTTATACAGACCCCATATGCCCTTTCTGATCGCTCCTGTAGCCCCGTTCTGATGTTCATAGTTCAAACAATGTTTCTACCCTATGTGATCATCATAGTGTAGATAACCTCTAAATAATCTCTAGCTGAAATCTTTAAATGTTTATAAACTATATGATGCGTATATATATTCCATGGTATGTTTATACTGTGTATATCTTTATACCCTACATGATCTATAAATCTATATGCATTACATTGTTAAACCGTATTACGCTGTGCAGTCTTTTACCCTTCAATGTCAATATCCATATGCAAGCCTTCATCATCATAAGAACACATTTATACAGCGTCAGTTCAAGTCAAACAGTACTGCTCAGTAGCGCCCTCCAAACAACTCAAGAATGAACATGTAGACACTGTGTGATCTATATACCTCATATAATCGTATACACTACATGGCCTTGATGCTGCATAGGATCTGTCTGCCAAGTCTGTTCTGAATACCGTACATGACCTTTACAGCTTATATCACATTTAGATCGTCTTCATACCATCTCTGATCATTTTGGTTTCAATAATTTGTAGATACATACCCATCCCGATACCCTACAAGATCTAAACCTACACCTAAAAGCGTCTATATAGTTACGAGGATCGTACGTAATACCTTCAATGTTTACTATTTGTTATATATGTCTACGCTATGTGATCTAGGAAGTTTGTCTTCATACCCTGTTCGGTCTCTCGATAAACTTCTTTATAATCTCCACACGTTAACAAAATCTTTATAATCTCAACACGTTAACAAAATCTATATAATCTCCACACGTTAACAAAATCTTTATAATCTCCACACGTTAACAAAATCTATATAATCTCCACACGTTAACAAAATCTATATAATCTCCACACGTTAACAAAATCTTTATAATCTCCACACGTTAACAAAATCTTTATAATCTCCACACGTTAACAAAATCTTTATAATCTCCACACGTTAACAAAATCTATATAATCTCCACACGTTAACAAAATCTATATAATCTCCACACGTTAACAAAATCTATATAATCTCCACACGTTAACAAAATCTTTATAATCTCCACACGTTAACAAAATCTTTATAATCTCCACACGTTAACAAAATCTATATAATCTCCACACGTTAACAAAATCTATATAATCTCCACACGTTAACAAAATCTATATAATCTCCACACGTTAACAAAATCTTTATAATCTCCACACGTTAACAAAATCTATATAATCTCCACACGTTAACAAAATCTATATAATCTCCACACGTTAACAAAATCTATATAATCTCCACACGTTAACAAAATCTTTATAATCTCCACACGTTAACAAAATCTTTATAATCTCCACACGTTAACAAAATCTATATAATCTCCACACGTTAACAAAATCTATATAATCTCCACACGTTAACAAAATCTATATAATCTCCACACGTTAACAAAATCTTTATAATCTCCACACGTTAACAAAATCTTTATAATCTCCACACGTTAACAAAATCTATATAATCTCCACACGTTAACAAAATCTATATAATCTCCACACGTTAACAAAATCTTTATAATCTCCACACGTTACTTTTCCTTCATGTGATCTGTATGCCCTAGACATATTTTACCCTAATTGATATTTATGTTGTTTAATGTCTTTATACTCTGTAAACTTTCCACCCGATCTGAACCCCACATTCCACCCGATCTGAACGCCACATACACTCTCCATCATCTTAACGCTTCACGCTTCTATCTAGACTAGACTATTCAAACAGCATTCTGTTTGGACTCAGCTCTGCACACTTGACAAAACTCCAGAAAGTCCAAAACGTTGCAGCCCGCATTGTATCCCTAACATCTAAAAGATCCCACATAACCCCTGTCCTAAAGTCTCTTCACTGGTTGCCCATCCAAGCCAGAATCGAATTCAAGATCTTGACCATTGTGTTCCAATGTCTACATGACCTAGCGCCTCAGTACCTCTCTGAACTCATCTCAGTGTACACACCACCACGACAGCTGAGATCACACCAACAGTTCCTCCTAACAACACCCCCTGTCAATCTCAAGAACTATGGTCACAGATCATTCAGCTATGCTGCTCCTTCACTGTGGAACAGTCTTCCCATAACCATCAAAACAGCAAAATCTCTCGACTTATTCAAATCTTCATTGAAGACCCATCTTTTCAGGAAATATTACGAATGACTTGCACAATTCCTGCAGTTGTATTTTTTTAGCTGTACACACGGGGCGCCTTGAGCATACACTAGTGTGTGGAAACGGCGCCATACAAATGGACATTATTATTATTACCTGTTTTAATCTATGTACCCTCTTTAATCCGTATGCGATATAGATGTATACCCTTATGATCTGTATATGTTCTCTATAGGATCTTTACAGACAGACAGACAGACAGACAGACAGACAGACAGACAGACAGACAGACAGACAGACAGACAGACAGACAGACAGACAGACAGACAGACAGACAGACAGACAGACAGACAGACAGACAGACAGACAGACAGACAGACAGACAGACAGACAGACAGACAGACAGACAGACAGACAGACAGACAGACAGACAGACAGACAGACAGACAGACAGACAGACAGACAGACAGACAGACAGACAGACAGAGACAGACAGACAGACAGACAGACAGACAGACAGACAGACAGACAGACAGACAGACAGACAGACAGACAGACAGACAGACAGACAGACAGACAGACAGACAGACAGTAAAAGGCCACTGGCCCATAATACAGTCAAATGCGTGATCACACATCACATGAATGGTACACAATGATTTATAAAAATGTTCTGCTCCTCATTCTAATTTGTACATTATATAAGAATAAAGAAACATTCTTAATCATATCGACATTTGCAGATTGCATAATATGGATAAAGTTGATTATCGTCGGCGGCTTACTTAAATATTTCCCAATATATTTCCCTCGAATATCAGAGGAACATTCACAAATATACAAAATAGGATCTTTACAACCTAAATCGTCTTTGAACACTAAATCATTGTTTTACGTAACATGAACACTATACCTTGTACGTGTTTCACACAGTATTACAACGTTAAACCCCCTGTCGTCTCAGTACAGCATATAATCTATGATCTACGGTCTCAGTACAGCATATAAACTATGATCTACGGTCTCGGTACAGCATATAATCTATGATCCACGGTCTCAGTACAGCATATAAACTATGATCTACGGTCTCAGTACAGCATATAATCTATGATCTACGGTCTCAGTACAGCATATAATCTATGATCTACGGTCTCAGTACAGCATATAATCTATGATCTACGGTCTCAGTACAGCATATAATCTCTGATCTACGGTCTCAGTACAGCATGTAATCTCTGATCTACGGTCTCAGTACAGCATATAATCTATGATCTACGATCTCAGTACATCATATAATCTATGATCTACGGTCTCAGTACAGCATATAATCTATGATCTACGGTCTCAGTACAGCATATAATCTATGATCTACGTACCTGAGAAACATTGTAGGAACTATTTGATCTTTATACCCTTTATTCTATAAAGTCCATGGGATCTTTATACCCGACGTGAGCAGTATGCTATATATAACTTGTATAGCCTATGTTATTTATACTCCATATGATTTGTATAGCCTATGTTATTTATACTCCATATGACTTGTATAGCCTATGTTTTTTATACTCGATATGACTTGTATAGCCTATGTTATTTATACTCCATATGACTTGTATAGCCTATGTTATTTATACTCCATATGACTTGTATAGCCTATGTTATTTATATTCTGTATCTCTTGTATAGCGTGTGTTTACTTATAGTCTATATAACTTGTATAGCCTATGCTATTTATAATCAATACGTTATTTATACTCTATATGACTTGTATACACTACGTTATTTATACTCTACATGACTTGTACACCGTATGTTATTTATACTACATTTGACTTGGATAGTCTATGTTATTTATACTCTATATAACTCGCATAGCTTATGTTATTTATACTCTACATGTCTTGGATAGCCTATGTTATTTAAACTCTATATAACTTGCATAGCCTATGTTATTTATACCTTATATCTCTTGTATAGCCCATGTTATTAATACTCTACATGACTTGTAAAGCCTATGTTATTAATACTCTACATGACTTGTATAGCCTATGTTATTTATATACAATATGACCTGTTTGCCCTATGTTATTTATACCCTATATTACCAATTTACACTACATAATAATTTTACTCTGTAAACTATATATTCCACATAAGATGTATGCTCTATGTGATCTTGTACGCTATATTATCTGTCCACCCTTTACATGCGTGTTCTCTCTATAATCTGTATACTCTGTGTGATCTTGTACGCTATATTATCTGTCCACCCTTTACATCTGTGTTCTTTCTATAATCTGTATACCCTGTGTGATCTTGTACGCTATATTATCTGTCCACCCTTTACATCTGTGTTCTTTCTATAATCTGTATACCCTGTGTGATCTTGTACGCTATATTATCTGTCCACCCTTTACATCCGTGTTCTCTCTATAATCTGTATACCCTGTGTGATCTTGTACGCTATATTATCTGTCCACCCTTTACATCCGTGTTCTCTCTATAATCTGTATACTCTGTGTGATCTTGTACGCTATATTATCTGTCCACCCTTTACATCCGTGTTCTTTCTATAATCTGTATACCCTGTGTGATCTTGTACGCTATATTATCTGTCCACCCTTTACATCTGTGTTCTTTCTATAATCTGTATACCCTGTGTGATCTTGTACGCTATATTATCTGTCCACCCTTTACATCCGTGTTCTCTCTATAATATGTATACCCTGTGTGATCTTGTACGCTATATTATCTGTCCACCCTTTACCTCCGTGTTCTCTCTATAATCTGTATACTCTGTGTGATCTTGTACGCTATATTATCTGTCCACCCTTTACATCCGTGTTCTCTCTATAATCTGTATACTCTGTGTGATCTTGTACGCTATATTATCTGTCCACCCTTTACATCCGTGTTCTCTCTATAATCTGTATACCCTGTGTGATCTTGTACGCTATATTATCTGTCCACCCTTTACATCTGTGTTCTCTCTATAATCTGTATACTCTGTGTGATCTTGTACGCTATATTATCTGTCCACCCTTTACATCCGTGTTCTCTCTATAATCTGTATACTCTGTGTGATCTTGTACGCTATATTATCTGTCCACCCTTTACATCTGTGTTCTATCTATAATCTGTATACCCTGTGTGATCTTGTACGCTATATTATCTGTCCACCTTTTACATCCGTGTTCTCTCTATAATCTGTATACCCTGTGTGATCTTGTACGCTATATTATCTGTCCACCTTTTACATCCGTGTTCTCTCTATAATCTGTATACCCTGTGTGATCTTGTACGCTATATTATCTGTCCACCTTTTACATCCGTGTTCTCTCTATAATCTGTATACCCTGTGTGATCTTGTACGCTATATTATCTGTCCACCCTTTACATCCGTGTTCTCTATAATCTGTATACTCTGTGTGATCTTGTACGCTATATTATCTGTCCACCCTTTTACATCCGTGTTCTCTCTATAATCTGTATACCCTGTGTGATCTTGTACGCTATATTATCTGTCCACCCTTTTTACATCCGTGTTCTCTCTATAATCTGTATACCCTGTGTGATCTTGTACGCTATATTATCTGTCCACCCTTTACATCCGTGTTCTCTCTATAATCTGTATACCCTGTGTGATCTTGTACGCTATATTATCTGTCCACCCTTTACATCCGTGTTCTCTCTATAATCTGTATACCCTGTGTGATCTTGTACGCTATATTATCTGTCCACCTCTTTACATCCGTGTTCTCTATAATCTGTATACCCTGTGTGATCTTGTACGCTATATTATCTGTCCACCCTTTCTACATCCGTGTTCTCTATAATCTGTATTCTCTCTATAATCTGTCTGTGTGTGATCTTGTACGCTATATTATCTGTCCACCCTTTACATCCGTGTTCTCTCTATAATCTGTATACCCTGTGTGATCTTGTACGCTATATTATCTGTCCACCCTTTACATCCGTGTTCTCTATAATCTGTATACTCTGTGTGATCTTGTACGCTATATTATCTGTCCACCCTTTTACATCCGTGTTCTCTCTATAATCTGTATACCCTGTGTGATCTTGTACGCTATATTATCTGTCCACCCTTTTTACATCCGTGTTCTCTATAATCTGTATACCCTGTGTGATCTTTGTACGCTATATTATCTGTCCACCCTTTACATCCGTGTTCTCTCTATAATCTGTATACTCTGTGTGATCTTGTACGCTATATTATCTGTCCACCCTTTACATCCGTGTTCTCTCTATAATCTGTATACCCTGTGTGATCTTGTACGCTATATTATCTGTCCACCCTTTTACATCCGTGTTCTCTATAATCTGTATACCCTGTGTGATCTTGTACGCTATATTATCTGTCCACCCTTTACATCCGTGTTCTCTATAATCTGTATACCCTGTGTGATCTTGTACGCTATATTATCTGTCCACCCTTTACATCCGTGTTCTCTCTATAATCTGTATACCCTGTGTGATCTTGTACGCTATATTATCTGTCCACCCTTTACATCCGTGTTCTCTCTATAATCTGTATACCCTGTGTGATCTTGTACGCTATATTATCTGTCCACCCTTTACATCCGTGTTCTCTCTAATCTGTATACTCTGTGTGATCTTGTACGCTATATTATCTGTCCACCCTTTTACATCCGTGTTCTCTATAATCTGTATACCCTGTGTGATCTTGTACGCTATATTATCTGTCCACCCTTTACATCTGTGTTCTCTATAATCTGTATACTCTGTGTGATCTTGTACGCTATATTATCTGTCCACCCTTTACATCCGTGTTCTCTATAATCTGTATACTCTGTGTGATCTTGTACGCTATATTATCTGTCCACCCTTTACATCTGTGTTCTTTCTATAATCTGTATACCCTGTGTGATCTTGTACGCTATATTATCTGTCCACCTTTTACATCCGTGTTCTCTCTATAATCTGTATACCCTGTGTGATCTTGTACGCTATATTATCTGTCCACCCTTTACATCTGTGTTCTTTCTATAATCTGTATACTCTGTGTGATCTTGTACGCTATATTATCTGTCCACCCTTTACATCCGTGTTCTCTCTATAATCTGTATACTCTGTGTGATCTTGTACGCTATATTATCTGTCCACCCTTTACATCCGTGTTCTCTCTATAATCTGTATACCCTGTGTTATCTTGTACGCTATATTATCTGTCCACCCTTTACATCCGTGTTCTCTCTATAATCTGTATACCCTGTGTGATCTTGTACGCTATATTATCTGTCCACCCTTTTACATCCGTGTTCTCTCTATAATCTGTATACCCTGTGTGATCTTGTACGCTATATTATCTGTCCACCCTTTACATCCGTGTTCTCTCTATAATCTGTATACTCTGTGTGATCTTGTACGCTATATTATCTGTCCACCCTTTACATCCGTGTTCTCTCTATAATCTGTATACCCTGTGTGATCTTGTACGCTATATTATCTGTCCACCCTTTTACATCCGTGTTCTCTCTATAATCTGTATACCCTGTGTGATCTTGTACGCTATATTTATCTGTCCACCCTTTACATCCGTGTTCTCTCTATAATCTGTATACCCTGTGTGATCTTGTACGCTATATTATCTGTCCACCCTTTACATCCGTGTTCTCTATATAATCTGTATACCCTGTGTGATCTTGTACGCTATATTATCTGTCCACCCTTTACATCCGTGTTCTCTATAATCTGTATACTCTGTGTGATCTTGTACGCTATATTATCTGTCCACCCTTTTACATCCGTGTTCTCTCTATAATCTGTATACCCTGTGTGATCTTGTACGCTATATTATCTGTCCACCCTTTACATCTGTGTTCTCTCTATAATCTGTATACTCTGTGTGATCTTGTACGCTATATTATCTGTCCACCCTTTACATCCGTGTTCTCTCTATAATCTGTATACTCTGTGTGATCTTGTACGCTATATTATCTGTCCACCCTTTACATCTGTGTTCTTTCTATAATCTGTATACCCTGTGTGATCTTGTACGCTATATTATCTGTCCACCTTTTAGATCCGTGTTCTCTCTATAATCTGTATACCCTGTGTGATCTTGTACGCTATATTATCTGTCCACCCTTTACATCTGTGTTCTTTCTATAATCTGTATACTCTGTGTGATCTTGTACGCTATATTATCTGTCCACCCTTTTACATCCGTGTTCTCTATAATCTGTATACTCTGTGTGATCTTGTACGCTATATTATCTGTCCACCCTTTACATCCGTGTTCTCTCTATAATCTGTATACCCTGTGTGATCTTGTACGCTATATTATCTGTCCACCCTTTACATCCGTGTTCTCTCTATAATCTGTATACCCTGTGTGATCTTGTACGCTATATTATCTGTCCACCCTTTACATCCGTGTTCTCTCTATAATCTGTATACCCTGTGTGATCTTGTACGCTATATTATCTGTCCACCCTTTACATCCGTGTTCTCTCTATAATCTGTATACCCTGTGTGATCTTGTACGCTATATTATCTGTCCACCCTTTACATCCGTGTTCTCTCTGTATAATCTGTATACCCTGTGTGATCTTGTACGCTATATTATCTGTCCACCCTTTACATCCGTGTTCTCTATAATCTGTATACTCTGTGTGATCTTGTACGCTATATTATCTGTCCACCCTTTACATCCGTGTTCTCTCTATAATCTGTATACCCTGTGTGATCTTGTACGCTATATTATCTGTCCACCCTTTACATCTGTGTTCTCTCTATAATCTGTATACTCTGTGTGATCTTGTACGCTATATTATCTGTCCACCCTTTACATCCGTGTTCTCTCTATAATCTGTATACTCTGTGTGATCTTGTACGCTATATTATCTGTCCACCCTTTACATCTGTGTTCTTTCTATAATCTGTATACCCTGTGTGATCTTGTACGCTATATTATCTGTCCACCTTTTACATCCGTGTTCTCTCTATAATCTGTATACCCTGTGTGATCTTGTACGCTATATTATCTGTCCACCCTTTACATCTGTGTTCTTTCTATAATCTGTATACTCTGTGTGATCTTGTACGCTATATTATCTGTCCACCCTTACATCCGTGTTCTCTATATAATCTGTATACTCTGTGTGATCTTGTACGCTATATTATCTGTCCACCCTTTACATCCGTGTTCTCTCTATAATCTGTATACCCTGTGTTATCTTGTACGCTATATTATCTGTCCACCCTTTACATCCGTGTTCTCTCTATAATCTGTATACCCTGTGTGATCTTGTACGCTATATTATCTGTCCACCCTTTACATCCGTGTTCTCTCTATAATCTGTATACCCTGTGTGTGATCTTGTACGCTATATTATCTGTCCACCCTTTACATCCGTGTTCTCTCTATAATCTGTATACCCTGTGTGATCTTGTACGCTATATTATCTGTCCACCCTTTACATCCGTGTTCTCTCTATAATCTTTTTACCCTGTGTGATCTTGTACGCTATATTATCTGTCCACCCTTTACATCCGTGTTCTCTCTATAATATGTATACCCTGTGTGATCTTGTACGCTATATTATCTGTCCACCCTTTACATCCGTGTTCTCTCTATAATCTGTATACTCTGTGTGATCTTGTACGCTATATTATCTGTCCACCCTTTACATCTGTGTTCTTTCTATATTCTGTATGCTCTATGTGATCTTGTACGCTATATTATCTGTCCACCCTTTACATCTGTGTTCTCTCTTTAATCTGTATACTCTATGTGATCTTGTACGCTATATTATCTGTCCACCCTTTATATCTTTGTTCTCTCTATAATCTGTATACTCTATGTGATCTTCTTACCATAGTCTATATATAGTGTTTATACGCAGTATGATTTCTGTTTTACATGATCCTCGTACTGTATATCCTCTTCACAGTCTGAGACTTAATTGTCTGTTCTCAGTCAAATCGCAGTGTCTGATTCACTATTGTGTGAACTACTTAAGCCGGCGAAGCAAAGTATATGGTTACAATTTACACGAAAACGATTTAACAAACTGTATACCTTTCGAGAACACATCTAAACTGATCTCAAGGGTAAGACCCCAGCCCCAGACGTATGTAGAGTGACAGCGGATGGGGAGACCTCCCACGTGCCTCGGTTAATGCTGCAGCCATTGCTTGCCCATCAAGACACAAAGGCCGGGTTTTTTGCAGTTCAGAAGTCTAATGTGCAATGGTAATAAAACTGATGGTAACACTGCGCGTAGTGGAGCAAGAGGCCCAAGCACAAGAAGCCTGACGGAGACCCATAGGAGGCCAATTTGGGCGATGCAATTATTGCTAACAATAGATCCTGCCTGGCAGTTCCGATTATACGAGTGATGCTGGCTGTGGTAGTTACCACGCCTCTCTTAAAGCTTATGAACGATTATCCTTAATGGTACAAAATATTTCAGAAATTTGACAAAACCGTGTTCAAATAAGCGAAGTGGTCCAGCCTTTAAAGACTTGTACACAATTAGTGCGCCCCCAACTGTTACCCGCTCGCCGCCAATGCCGAGCGTTGACATCTCCATAATGGACCCCTGCATCCCACAACATGAAGACGACCACACATAGATAGCAGCTCTGTCGCAACCTCACAGCATTATCACCTCTCACCAGTTATTACTATGTCAGCTGATTGTTCTGTTTTCCAACACCTTGCAAATATCCATTAAGATGTTTCGCATTAGTAATAATTCGCGCCTGTGCGGAATTGATATCGGAGAGTCATTTGTCGAGAGACCGCACCGACTAACCAACGTCCCAACGCGATATACAATGCATCTACCAATTTCATCAGCGCAGTCAAGCGTGCTTAAGGACCAAGAGAATGGGGACAAAACCCTCGCTGATCTGAAGTCTTGGGTCCCCTGGTCGGGATATTACTCGTAACAAATCGGTTATTTCTAGGAACAGGCGGATTTTCAAACGAGTTTGTGTGGGAAGGTCGCTCACTGACAAGCCAATCTCCCTATGAAAAATTAAAGATATCAAGGCTTTTCTCTCTGAACGCCGCCTCTGTCTTGCAGCTGAGGACGGGAGTAGCAAATACCTGTTGACAACAGTGGCCATCAAATCACAGAGTATTGAATACATGTTGACAAGAGTGGCCATCACATCACAGAGTAGTGAATACCTGTTGACAGCAGTGGTCATCACATCACAGATTAGTGAAGACCTGTTGACAACAGTGGTCATCACATCAATGATTAGTGAATACCTGTTGACAACAGTGGTCATCACATCACAGAGTAGTGAATACCTGTTGACAACAGTGGCCATCACATCACAGAGTAGTGAATACCTGTTGACAACAGTGGCCATCACATCACAGAGTAGTGAATACCTGTTCACAGCAGTGGTCATCACATAACAGAGTAGTGAATACCTGTTGACAGCAGTGGTCATCACATCACAGAGTAGTGAATACCTGTTCACAACAGCTTCTGCTGATGCTGTTCTAAAAAATGCTACCTCTTCAACTACTACAACTGCAACTGCTGCGGCTGCTGCTACTATTGAATCCACCCCTGCTACTTGTCATGCTGCTGCTATCGATGCTACTACCTATACGACTATAAATGTGCTACTTACTGCAGAAGGACGCCTGCTCATTTCAATACATATCTGTTATAATTTGGCAAATTTACGCAGCGCCACGGAAAGAATACTATTTGACTCAGGATTACTTTCATCGCTTGTTGGGATATACAAAACAGGCCCGTGAACACGTGTCGTCTCCTTCCACAGGAACCAAGCCAACCACTGGCATTCTAACATTGACAACGCTCTCTATGAAGGGAATTGGCACGTGAAACAGACATGGAAAAAAGACCAAGATCATATTTGTACAGGAGCGGGGCACTCCCAATTATGTGCACGGACCCGACCTTTGGCCTCCATGTACTCTACCTCCTCCCTGCCTGGAGTTCTGGCTTCAGGTTACCGGTGAACGATTGTACGGGGTGTAGTGCTTCAATAATATTCCGATCACAGTGACCAAGTCAAACTTAAAGAAGAGCAGGTGTTTGGGTGATGCATGAGGGAGTAGACGGTGATCTGATTCAAGACACTGGACCTTGACCTGATACAAGACAGACTACACTATGACCAGATACAAGACAGAGTGGACGTTGACCTGATGCAAGACAGAGTGGACTCTGACCTGATGCAAGACAGAGTGGAGAATGACCTGACACAAGACAGAGAGGTGTCAGACAGAGGGGTGTTTGGCAAGAGCAAGTAGTGACCTGATACAAGAGAGAAGGGTGTTTGACAAGACCACGTGGTGACCTGATACAAGACAGAGTAGTGTTTGACAAGACCAGTTGGTGACCTGATACAAGACAGAGTGGTGTTTGACAAGACCAGCTGGTGACCTGATACAAGATAAAAAGGTGTTTGACAAGACCAAATGGTGACCTGATACAAGACAGAAGGGTGTTTGACAAGACCGGGTGGAGACCTGATACAAGAAAGAGGGTTTTTTAACGAGACCGGGTGGTGACCTGATACAAGACAGAGGGGTGTTTGACAACACCAGGTGGTGACCTGATACAAGACAGAGTGGTGTTTGATAAGACCAGGTGGTGACCTGATACAAGACAGCGGGTTTTTTAACAAGACCGGGTGGAGACCTGATACAAGACAGAGGGATGTTTTACAAGACCAGATGGTGACCTGATACAAGACAGAGGGGTGTCAGACAGAGGGGTGTTTGGCAAGAGCAAGTAGTGGCCTGATACAAGAGAGAAGGGTGTTTGACAAGACCACGTGGTGACCTGATACAAGACAGAGTAGTGTTTGACAAGACCAGTTGGTGACCTGAAAGAAGTACAGAGTGGTGTTTGACAGGACCAGCTGGTGACCTGATACAAGACAGAAGGGTGTTTGATAAGACTAGATGGTGACCTGATACAAGACAGAGTGGTGTTTGACAAGACCAAATGGTGACTGATACAAGATAAAAAGGTGTTTGACAAGACCAAATGGTGACCTGATACAAGACAGAAGGGTGTTTGACAAGACCGGGTGGAGACCTGATACAAGAAAGAGGGTTTTTTAACGAGACCGGGTGGTGACCTGATACAAGACAGAGGGGTGTTTGACAACACCAGGTGGTGACCTGATACAAGACAGAGTGGTGTTTGATAAGACCAGGTGGTGACCTGATACAAGACAGCGGGTTTTTTAACAAGACCGGGTGGAGACCTGATACAAGACAGAGGGGTGTTTTACAAGACCAGGTGGTGACCTGATACAAGACAGAGGGGTGTTTGACATGACCAGGCGGTGACCTGATACAAGATAGAATGGTGTTTGACAAGACCAAGTGGTGACCTGGTACAAGACAGAGGGGTGTTTGGTAAGACCGGGTGGTGACCTGACACAAGACAGAGGGGTGTTTGATAAGACCAGGTGGTGACCTGATAGAAGACAGAGGCGTGTTTGACAAGACCAGGGGGTGACCTGAAACAAGACAGAGGGGTGTTTGGCAAGACCAGGTGGTGACCTGATACAAGACAGAGGGGTGTTTTACAAGACCAGGGGGTGACCTGATACAAGACAGAGGGTGTTTGACAAGACCAGGTGGTGACCTGATACAAGACAGAGGGGTGTTTGACAAGACCAGGTGGTGACCTGACACAAGACAGAGGGGTGTTTGACAAGACCAGGTGGTGACCTGATACAAGACAGAGGGGTGTTTGACAAGACCGGGTGGAGACCTGATACAAGACAGAGGGGTGTTTTACAAGACCAGGTGGAGACCTGACACAAGACAGAGGGTTGTTTGAATAGACTAGATGGTGACCTGATACAAAACAGAGGGGTGTTTGACAAGACCTGGTGGTGACCTGATACGAGACAGAAGGTTTTTTAACCAGACCAGGTCGAGACCTGATACAAGACAGAGGGATGTTTGACAAGACTAGATGGTGACCTGATACAAGACAGAAGGTTTTTTAACAAGACCAGGTGGTGACCTGATGCAAGACAGAGGGTTGTTTGACAAGACCAGGTCGAGACCTGATACAAGACAGAGGGGTGTTTGACAAGACTAGATGGTGACCTGATACAAGACAGAAGGTTTTTTAACCAGACCAGGTCGAGACCTGATACAAGACAGAGGGATGTTTGACAAGACTAGATGGTGACCTGATACAAGACAGAAGGTTTTTTAACAAGACCAGGTGGTGACCTGATGCAAGACAGAGGGTTGTTTGACAAGACCAGGTCGAGACCTGATACAAGACAGAGGGGTGTTTGACAAGACTAGATGGTGACCTGATACAAGACAGAAGGTTTTTTAACAAGACCAGGTGGTGACCTGATGCAAGACAGAGGGTTGTTTGACAAGACCAGGTCGAGACCTGATACAAGACAGAGGGATGTTTGACAAGACTAGATGGTGACCTGATACAAGACAGAGGGGTGTTTGACAAGACCAGGTCGAGACCTGATACAAGACAGAGGGATGTTTGACAAGACTAGATGGTGACCTGATACAAGACAGAAGGTTTTTTAACAAGACCAGGTGGTGACATGATACAAGACAGAGGGTTGTTTGACAAGACCAGGTCGAGACCTGATACAAGACAGAGGGATGTTTGACAAGACTAGATGGTGACCTGATACAAGACAGAGGGGTGTTTGACAAGACCAAATGGTGACCTGATGCAAGACAGAGGGGTGTTTAACAAGACCAAGTGGTGACCTGATACAAGACAAAGTGGTGTTTGACAAGACCGGGTGGAGACCTGATACAAGACAGAGGGTTTTTTAACAAGACCAGGGCCCCGTTCCTCAAAGCGATCGTAGCGCTATGATGATCGTAACTCCCATACTTTAACATAGACTTACGACCGTCGTAGCGCTACGATCGCTTTGAGGAACGGGGCCCAGGTGGTGACCTGATACAAGACAGAGAGCTTTTTAACAAGACCGGGTGGAGACCTGACACAAGACAGAGTGTTTTTAACAAGACCGGGTGGAGACCTGACACAAGACAGAGTGGTTTTAACAAGACCGGGTGGAGACCTGACACAAGACAGAGGGGTGTTCGACAAGAGCAAATGGTGACCTGATACAAGACAGAGGGGTGTTTGACAAGAGCAAGTGGTGACCTGACACAAGACAGAGGGGTGTTTTATAAGACTAGATGGTGGCCTGATGCAAGACAGAAGGGTGTTTGACAAGACCAGGTGGTGACCTGATACAAGACAGATGTTTGACAAGACCGGGTTGTGACCTGATACAAGACAGAAGATTTTTTAACAAGACCAGGTGGTGACCTGATACAAGACAGAGGGGTGTTTGACAAGAACAAGTGGTGACCTGAAACAAGACCGAGGGATGTTTGACAAGAACAAGTGGTGACCTGAAACAAGACAGAGGGGTGTTTGACAAGAACAAGTGGTGACCTGAAACAAGACAGAAGGGTGTTTGACAAGAACAAGTGGTGACCTGAAACAAGACAGAAGGGTGTTTGACAAGAACAAGTGGTGACCTGACACAAGACAGATGTTTGACAGACGGGATGGTAACCTGCAACTCGTGTATCGTATGTGTATGTGAGCAGTGCGTGTGAATGCATGACAGTGGCAGCGTCAGTGAACACAATGTACGGAGTCACCGTCCATAGCAAACGGGAAAGAAAACGTAACCATAATCAAGAAATAACGAACATATTGACGGGTAGGGGCTTACGACGTCACGTGAATATCCTTGATAGCTTGACGTTCCGCGATGGGTGGACAAAGGGAGGTAACTAAAGTAATTCTAGTGGCGTGACAACGCCAGGCAGTTGTCTCCAATGAGCGACAGGACTACAGGGTGCTGATCGATCAGATGTGAGATCGACCCTCGCTGTTCTGGGACCTTTTATTGAGAAGTCGTGATTTCAATTTGATACTGTGCTAATCTTTTTATAATAAATACATGATCAAAGTATATGTATACATAACATGTATATTGTTGTAGGCGGTGTTTCACAAAGGATGACCGAGGTGTTGAATGCCGTCTATTAAACAGTGTTATAGATGATTCTGCAGTCCCATTGCCATTGGAGAAAGCAATAATGTAACTAGATCACATAACACAACTATTTCCTACTTATTGTTACACACTACTAGTCACGGAGACAACTCGCCCACACATGACAACATCACAAAAGTAGATATTCAGACAAGCAAGCGTACAAACTAGAGCGCTATGACAATCTTATACTTTGTCAAATTGTTGATGTCCGACAATTTCACATTCAAACAAAGGCTGTAGTTAAATCGCATGGTCGTGAGAGAAAATACTTTTCCTGTTTCACTTGCCGTCAGTGCAGATAACACTAACTGTCGATGGCGATGAAAGTCAGGAAATTCCTCACAGCGATGACTCGTTCACGGCGCTGCCTTGAGTCTGGCGTCACATGTTATTCTGTTTGTATACAGAACGGCGGTTATATAGATTCAGAAATCAGACCAGACTGGCATAATAGAAGCATTTCATATTGTTTGGCATAATTAGGTAGACATGCCTCTACCAACAGTAACAGCCGCCACATCTTTACGTATAACAACGGATTGTGTTTGCCTGGTACCACCAGTGTAAACAATGTACGTGTTCGCGCGCCCGTGCGTGCGTGCGTGCTTGTATGTGCGTGCGTGCGTGCGTGCGTGTGTGTGTGTGTGTGTGTGTGTGTGTTCCTGCGCGCTTGCGTGCGTGCGCGCGGCATGTGGGTGTTTTCCGCTAGCCTACAATCTAATAAATCTGCTGAATTATAAACTCATCTGGAACCTGGAACTGGCATTCTTCTACCCCAAAATATACTTGTCCCAACATTTGGGTTTCTAGTACAAATATTAAGATTATACCAGCAATGATACAAACATGAAACGAAGGTATCACGTGTTTTGGAAACTACCGAGAGTTAATGTGCAGAGTTGACTTCACGTGACCTGACGTCATAGTGGCGAGTTGACTCGCTGCTTAAGTGTAGTGTATAGTAGATAACTAGCGTCCGCCATGGCATCACAAAAACTAGCGCCAATACAAAAATATTCAGTTTCCGTACAAATACCTTACTCATATTTGCACATACCCATGATAGCCCGTGGTTAGCTAGAATAGTCTTGACAGCAGAACAGAAAGCGAAGTAGATCTAGCAAGTGACGACGATCAATCAGAGGACACAAAGCACAAACTGCTAAATTCACATAATACTCAGTTTCGATTTCGAAACTTTATTTAGGCAAGGTGTAATACTTCTATTTATTTACTTCCAACACAAACAGTCTCCGATGACAATCATGAAAGGAATCTTCTTCACACAAGTGTATTGTATGTTTCAGGCGTGAGTCTGATGTCTGTGTGCCTGTGCCTGTGCCTGTGCCTGTGCCTGCTTGGAAAGTAATTCAAAAATCGAGCAAATGCTTGCCTCAATATTGATATTACACAGTTTCTACTGGGGGACCATGGAGCAAATGGGAGTTTCTCTATTTTACACCCTTTCACTTTCCCTTATCTTTCGTTTTCCCCATACTCATTTTCTTTAATCTCCAGGTACATATTAATACCAGCATCAACTGTAACATGCGTTGTATTATATTTATCATCCCAAACTGTGTTCCACACGGGGTCTTCCCACTTGTCCGGCACCTATTGTTTAAAGGCTCTAGATCAGTGGAGCGATAATCCCTGAGAACAAAAGGTGAACTTCTTATTTTGCTCCCCTGTCGGTCGGTGATATTTGGTCACCCAAGCCGGTCAGAGAATATTTGGGTACCCAATATTTAAAATGATGACTTTAAGTACAAAAAGGAAAAAAATCTCACACAGTTACACACTTATTTTAAACATTTCATGAGCACTTTTACATGCATACATCTATAGCACATATCTTCATTCATTTTTCATATTGCATAGCACTTATAAATACACAGTTACATAGCACTTATAAATACACAGTTACATAGCACTTATAAATACACAGTTACATAGCACTTATAAATACACAGTTACATAGCACTTATAAATACACAGTTACATAACACTTATAAATACACAGTTACATAGCACTTATAAATACACAGTTACATAACACTTATAAATACACAGTTACATAACACTTATAAATACACAGTTACATGCAATTATTGCACATGTTGCATACAATACATTTGTACATTAATTCTAGATCACTAGTACCCGGTTAAATGCGACACTGCATCGAGATATCCCATAACACATTTGTCTCCGTTGATGTATTGTCGCTTGTACACAGACAAGGCATTGTCCATCTGACGATATCTCCGCTTACGAGGAGGTTTGGAACCACCACCTCGAAGCTGCGGTATGCTGGCCTCCGTGTATGCCCGCTCATTTTGTATAAAGTCTATGAATTTAAAAATGTGCGGATGTGAGCCGGCTATTTGAAGGCTGGGCTTTCGGTGTTATAATGGTTCCACAAACATCGCCCGTGGTTTCCTTCCACCCAAAATGTTGTCATATATACACACCAATTTAATTTATTCTATTCAATAAGTTTACTTTAGTGTAAATTAAACACAATTAGTATGTTCACTAGGTGTCAAAATCATGACATGTGAACCATATTCACCTCATCATGTTGGTAGGATAAATACTGCAGCCATATCCGCTTGCCGGATATGATGAGCGGTGTTCACTAATCCCCTAGCCGGCTGGACGAGGGGGGACCTTTTTTCATAGGGATCAACAAACTTTGCACAACCATTCACCCACAACTCTTAATCCCCTCAGCCTGCCGGACAACTGGGAACAACCCGTTCCACTCCTCCTGGGAGGTGTTGTTTTGACAGTAGATTTTGTACAATACCCTGACAATGTTTTGACCGCAAGTCTAATGGCCGTGTTCAGAGAAGTACATGTTTCATTAAAACTAAAGAAGAGCGATTTTTGATAATAAATAGAATCTTGTCCTCGTGTCTTCTGATATCAAATATATCGACACTCGTTGATCAACGTTAAACCTTTATCAACTCGTGACGATATATTTCATATCAAAAGACACTCGAGTGAGATTCTCAATGCATTATATTTGTTGAAATGTGAAATGCTATGTAGCGTTATGAGTAATTATAATTAAAATGATCGAGCATATGTTCATGTATTTTATAGTAGATCGAAGAGTATTATGATATAAATGTAATAATATTAGACGCCACCGTCGCGCTTCTGAATAAAATGAGCATATTTATCTGTTTTTCGCGAGACAGTTACTAGTATTCCTATGTGAATTGTGCAAGGTATAGATTGAAGATTACCGTTATCAACAAAAGATTGTTTCTGATGCCTTAACGCCCATCAACAAGCCTAGAACAAAGACTAGCTTTGTTTCCTATACAAATGAATGTTACGCGTTAATTGTACATTGTCTAGTGTTTCTAGTGTTGGTTGGTTTAGTTATTACTGCCGTTTAAACAGCTATTGTAACATATAGAGGGATGTTATCAGCTGGTATATAGCTTGCACCATATCACTCTATCAGTCTTGACCGGACACATCCATCATTACATCACACACTACCTTATATTACACACACACACACACACACACACACACACACACACACACACACACACACACACACACACACACACACGCACGCACACACACACACACACACAACACGCGCGCGCACACACACACACACACACACACACACAAACGAAGAAAACATTAAAGACAACAGTTATCAAAATAACAATAATTGAAATAAAACTGGCAATATTATTCTTAAACGTACCGTTGACAATATGTTTTATAAAAAAAATGTAGCCACAATCATATTGTCTATCCCCATGACAGCTCTTTCAACTGAAACAATCTTAAACACGTCTCCGACTGAGCTTATATAATAATCAATGATAAACATAGATCCAATGAAACAATGTTTATCCAATAAAACTGACATCCACCATTTTCCCTTTGTCACTTATTTACGAAAAGTAAATACATTATTTTCTAATTGATGTCAAACTCATCTTTATCTATATGATTTCTGCTGACGTTACTTTGGAAAAGGTGAAAATAATGTACGTGGTTGTGAGTATTTACTATGCATACAGTAATATTTAAATAGGAAGTTAATATAGTTTAGGGCTAATTGATATTGGCATACACGAGATTCGCAGTACTAGAGTTCACCAATTACTTCCTGCATGTTGTCGACAAATTCAACCTGCATGTATACATCTTATTTTTGCAAGGGACAGTATTTCTGTATAGATTACTCTGATATAGACTGACTCCTAGTCAATGTGGACAGGCATCAGCCACAAGCGCGACCCTCAACATACCCAGACATGCGTTATGGTTTAAACATATGTTTATTCCTAGAGAATCTGGTTTGGTAAACAAGCAGAACTCTGCTTATATCAATACCTCACCAGTACATATATCATTTAAACAAATACACAAGAACTGGATACAAAAACCGACAAATTAAATCATATATGTGCGTTGTAGGTGCTTATAAACATTGAGCTTGCAGCTACACTTCATTAATTGATTGCATATAATTGTTAGTATAATTTGTCAAATCGTTTAGACTTAAAGATGTATTGATGCAGGGACTCTATTATGTTCTTATTGACGTTGTTGTTTGTCGGAGGTATTCCGTATAACACAGTTTGGAGATTGTGGCCATTTACATAGAAGTAGGTATTATTTCTAATAGCAGTGTATAACTTACATGTAAAAAGATAATGAACAGTATCTTCATTGTGGTATCCACAAGCGCATCCAGGGTTGTTAGAGATGTGTCTATTTACTTTATCCGCATTCAAATCACTACAGCCGAGTTTACGTCGACAGTGTACGATCTGACAGAATCGACTGACATAATTTAGATCTAGATAATTATTTGATTCATCATTTTTAAGCAGAGATTTGAATTCACCGATTGAGTTAGCGAATACTAAATTATCAGGTAATGAATTCCAAATTTTAATTGTGTCAGGTAGGAACGACTTTTCATATATTTTAGTCCTACAATTTATTGTTTGTAACTTAAATTTATTACGGAGATTATATTGACTGTTTTCGGAGACAAAGTTAGGGACAAGGTCACAGAGGTAGTCAGGTGCGAGATAGTTATTCATCTTGTAAAAATGTATTAGTTTAATGTCGCGCCTCCTTTCTTTTAATGGTTTAGACTTTGTTTCGATATATAACCTATGATGACTAGTGCCACGAACTGCGCCGCAAGTTGTACGAAGTGCATCTAGATGTAACCGTTCAAGAATAAGACACTGATCATTTGTACAATTATCCCAGATATGACAACAATAGTCAAATATCGGCATCACAAACGATTTGTACATGGTTTCTAGCGTTTTTCTGGAGAGGCGATATTTAAAACTTCGAAGACAATTTATCATGGGGCTAACTTTCTTAACAATATCCTCAATATGAGTTTTCCATCCACAATCACTCTGTAGAGGTATACCCAGGTGTTTATGACTTCCCACTTCTCGTATCAGGGTTTGGTTCATGTTCAAGGTCGGAATCGTGTCGTTTTTATGTTTTTCGAGAGAAATTGATTGTTTCGGTTTTATCAGGGTTGAAGGTAACTTGCCACTTGTCTGCCCAGCTAGAGATACGGTTTAAATCATCGTTCAGGCAGGATGCGGCAGTATTGTGATCATCTACAATTACGTAAAGTGAGGTGTCGTCAGCAAATAAACGTATGTGGCTTTTTATACCATCTACTAAATCATTTATGTATACAATAAAAGTAAGGGTCCCAATACGGAACCTTGTGGGACGCCAGCAAGTACAGGTTTATAATCGGAACTGTATCCATTAATGACGACTTTTTGTGATCTGTTTTGTGAATAACTTTCAAACCAATTCAAAAGTGATCCACCAATGCCATAGCTTTTAAGTTTAGAAATGATGCCCTTGTGCCATACCTTATCAAATGCCTTACTAATGTCACAAAAAACAGCTCTGACCTCTTTACCTTCATCAAGTTTTTTCGCTATGAAATCATACAAATAAGTTAATTGGTTAGCGGTAGAGTCGCCTGGCATAAAACCCGATTGTAAATTGGTTAAAATATCATTGTCTCTAAAGAAATTAAATACATGTTTAAAAACACATTTTTCTAAAACTTTAGACAAACAGCTCGTGCAAACAGACATGCATTATGTGTGGACACACAGACGCGCTCACCCAACACATAAACAATTCATGTCATCTCTGATGTCCTCAGTCGTACCTGATGACGTCACACAATAATCAGATGTGTGACTGCCTTTCTTCTGTACCTGAACGACTTTACTTCGTACATCGCACATCCAGCAAAACATGGCATGATCGTTATTGTTCAGTAGCTTCATAGCAACAAGGGCAGAGTATGATGCTGTACGACTCCTGGTCTCTTCTGTTCCTGTTCTGTATGATGGACACGGAGACACGTGTTTTGTCGTGAACATCTGGTGTCATCACTATAGTGATTTATAAACACATGCTCTGTGATCGAACCGCATGGTGACAGTGACTGGATTGTCAGGTTCAGACCCTATTTGTTTACAAACAACATAGTACAGGTGTAATGCTGCTGAAACACATATCTGCTCATGATATAGTCACAATTGTACAATCGACTCTGCTTTTGGCAGACATTTCTTATGAATGCGTGGAAAGTGTTTTGTGGCTTCTATTTAGATGTCCCCTGGGTGTGGAGGTTCAGGGCAACTGACGTGTTTGTCATGGTACCACCAGAGGTCCAACATACGGGTACCTTTCACCACTACTTCATAGCGTTCAAAAACACAGCTCAGGACACTGTTGGAATCGTACAATGGACTGTGCTTATAACAGAGACACCTTATGGATCTGGGAAGGATCACTTCTGTGTATATATCCGTTACCTATGGTGGCTGATTGGGGCCATCGCTTTCTCGCATCCGAATTTTAAGGCGAGAAAGCGATATCACGAGACGTGAAAGCGACATTGCGAGACGAGAAAGCGAGAAAGCGAGAAATCGATGGCCCTAATCAGCCACCATAGTTACCTGCATGTGAGAAGAATTGGATATTTTAGATATGACAAAATTTCCATCCTACAAGAACAAGCGTCTTGTATACCTGCAGAACCGAGGGTGTTACAAATACATCCTACATGATTATAGAATTCAGTGCTGTGTACATACTAGTACAGATGGAATCAAAGATCTGTCCCTATATGCCTCTGTACTGCCACTTTAGTGTGTACTGCCACTTTAGTCTGTACTGTCACTTTAGTCTGTACTGCCACTTTAGTCTGTACTGCCACTTTAGTCTGTACTGTCACTTTAGTCTGTACTGCCACTTTAGTCTGTACTGTCACTTTAGTCTGTACTGTCACTTTAGTCTGTACTGCCACTTTAGTCTGTACTGTGACTTTAGTCTGTACTGCCACTTTAGTCTGTACTGTCACTTTAGTCTGTACTGCCACTTTAGTCTGTACTGCCACGGTGGTTCTCTTTAGGGATTTGTATTAATTTAAAACATTAGGTAATTTTCGGATACAATTGTGGATTGCTTTGTTGTGGCACGGTTTCACACATGGGGATTTCCGTTAACTTTTAGTTTCAACTTGGGATTCAACAGAAATTGGGGTCTCGTCGAGGATCGAAATTTATTATATTACGAAAATATAAAAAATAGGATTCAACTTATATTGTCTGCCATTGTGTGAAGCCAGTAATCAGTTTGGTCTATGATGTAGGGACGTGTGTTAGCCAGTCTTCTAGGGAACAAGTCTTTATGCTCAAAATGTCGGAACGTGTCGAGCTGGCCCAATATTACAAACGTGATCTAAATTCTGGTATGCTTAAGGTAGAAAGAACTTTTGGATGATGATGTTTTGGTCTTGGGGTGAAGACTGAAAGTATGGCTTTAGGGAAATTGAAGCTTAGAAAGAAAAAGAAAGAAAAATAAAAAATCAAATTCGTGGATTTTGCCACTTTCTGTTATTTCTGTGCTTTTTTTGTGTGTGAATTTGAAAACTGAGCGGTGTGTTGGTTGGTTAAGGTGGGGGTGAAGCAACTCTCCCTGTAGAAGGTGTGGATGTGCTTATTAGGTATGATTTGGCACGGTAACAAGTTGTGGCTGATACCGTTGTTTCCCATGAACCAAGCACTTCGGAAAATCTTGAGAATCTTGAATAAAAACTTAAAGGTATTTTTCCTTTATGTGTTGTTACTAAGGCGAGGCAAATTACCTGTAATGATTACAGTTACGATTTGGCTGACATTTTTATAGCTCATTCCCTTGACCTGTTTACATTTCCGAGGGAGAATACTCAAAATTCGGACAATTTACCTGTTGAGGCCGCAGTTAGTTAAGTTCCCGGGAGAGGACATGTTTTGAGATTGGCAGGTCATCTAGGTGTGAACAAAACATGCGACAAAATTTTGTTCCATTTCATTTGGCCTTGGTCATATGTGTCGAACAATTGGCAAACCAAACAGAAAATATTAGCCGCACCATTGCAACCCATTCTGGCTTTTGATGACCCTTTCAAGAGGGCCATCATTGTTTGCTATAATATGTGTCTAATAATAACTGAGAACAGAGGCGAGTCCTGCATAACATATCTATCAGGGCTTCCATAACACAGAGTACAGAAGCGAGTCCTCCATAACATTTTATCAGGGCTTCCATACAACAGAGTACAGAGGCGAATCCTACATAACATATTTATCAGGGCTTCCATAACACAGAGTACAGAGGCGAGTCCTACATAACATATTTATCAGGGCTTCCATAACACAGAGTACAGAGGCGAGTCCTACATAACATACTTATCAGGGCTTCCATAACACAGAGTACAGAGGCGAGTCCTCCATAACATATTTATCAGGGCTTCCATAACACAGAGTACAGAGGCGAGTCCTACATAATATATTTATCAGGGCTTCCATAACACAGAGTACAGAAGCGAGTCCTACATAACATATTTATCAGGGCTTCCATAACACAGAGTACAGAGGCGAGTCCTACATAACATATTTATCAGGGCTTCCATAACACAGAGTACAGAGGCGAGTCCTACATAACATACTTATCAGGGCTTCCATAACACAGAGTACAGAGGCGAGTCCTCCATAACATATTTATCAGGGCTTCCATAACACAGAGTACAGAGGCGAGTCCTACATAACATATTTATCAGGGCTTCCATAACACAGAGTACAGAGGCGAGTCCTACATAACATATTTATCAGGGCTTCCATTCCACAGAGTACAGAGGCGAGTCATGGATAATATATTTATCAGGGCTTCCATAACACAGAGTACAGAGGCGAGTCCTACATAACAATTTTATCAGGGCTTCCATACCACAGAGTACAGAGGCGAGTCCTACATAACATATCTATCAGGGCTTCCATACAACAGAGTACAGAGGCGAGTCCTACATAACATATTTATCAGGGCTTCCATAACACAGAGTACAGAGGCGAGTCCTACATAACATATTTATCAGGGCTTCCATACAACAGAGTACAGAGGCGAATCCTACAAAACATTTTTATCAGGGCTTCCATAACACAGAGTACAGAGGCGAGTCCTACATAACATATTTATCAGGGCTTCCATAACACAGAGTACAGAGGCGAGTCCTACATAACATATTTATCAGGGCTTCCATAACACAGAGTACAGAGGCGAGTCCTACATAACATATTTATCAGGGCTTCCATAACATAGAGTACAGAGGCGAATCCTACATAACATATTTATCAGGGCTTCCATAACACAGAGTACAGAGGCGAGTCCTCCATAACATATTTATCAGGGCTTCCATACCACAGAGTACAGAGGCGAGTCCTACATAACATATTTATCAGGGCTTCCATAACACAGAGTACAGAGGCGAGTCCTACATAACATATTTATCAGGGCTTCCATAACACAGAGTACAGAGGCGAGTCCTCCATAACATATTTATCAGGGCTTCCATAACACAGAGTACAGAGGCGAGTCCTCCATAACATACTTATCAGGGCTTCCATAACACAGAGTACAGAGGCGAGTCCTACATAACATATTTATCAGGGCTTCCATAACACAGAGTACAGAGGCGAGTCCTCCATAACATATTTATCAGGGCTTCCATAACACAGAGTACAGAGGCGAGTCCTACATAACATATTTATCAGGGCTTCCATAAAACAGAGTACAGAGGCGAGTCCTCCATAACATATCTATCAGGGCTTCCATAACACAGAGTACAGAGGTGAGTCCTCCATAACATACTTATCCGGGCTTCCATAACACAGAGTACAGAGGCGAGTCCTACATCACATATTTATCAGGGCTTCCATAACACAGAGTACAGAGGCGAGTCCTACATAACATATTTATCAGGGCTTCCATACAACAGAGTACAGAGGCGAATCCTACAAAACATTTTTATCAGGGCTTCCATAACACAGAGTACAGAGGTGAGGCGTACATCACATATTTATCAGGGCTTCCATAACACAGAGTACATAGGCGAGTCCTACATAACAAATTTATCAGGGCTTCCATAACACAGAGTACAGAGGCGAATCCTACATAACATACTTATCAGGGCTTCCATAACATAGAGTACAGAGGCGAATCCTACATAACATATTTATCAGGGCTTCCATAACACAGAGTACAGAGGCGAGTCCTCCATAACATACTTATCAGGGCTTCCATACCACAGAGTACAGAGGCGAGTCCTACATAACATATTTATCAGCGCTTCCATAACACAGAGTACAGAGGCGAGTCCTACATAACATATTTATCAGGGCTTCCATAACACAGAGTACAGAGGCGAGTCCTCCATAACATATCTATCAGGGCTTCCATAACACAGAGTACAGAGGTGAGTCCTCCATAACATACTTATCCGGGCTTCCATAACACAGAGTACAGAGGCGAGTCCTACATCACATATTTATCAGGGCTTCCATAACACAGAGTACAGAGGCGAATCCTCCATAACATATTTATCAGGGCTTCCATAACACAGAGTACAGAGGCGAATCCTACATAACATACTTATCAGGGCTTCGATACCATAGAGTACAGAGGCGAATCCTACATAACATATTTATCAGGGCTTCCATACAACAGAGTACAGAATTGAGTCCTACATAACAAATTTATCAGGGCTTCCATACAACAGAGTACAGAGGCGAGTCCTACATAACATATTTATCAGGTATTCCATGCAACAGAGTACAGAGGCGAGTCCTACATAACATATTTATCAGGGCTTCCATAACACAGAGTACAGAGGCGAATCCTACATAACATTTTTATCAGGGCTTCCATACCACAGAATACAGAGGCGAGTCCTCCATAACATATTTATCAGGGCTTCCATACCACAGAGTACAGAGGCGAGTCCTACATAACATATCTATCAGGGCTTCCATACCACAGAGTACAGAATTGTGTCCTACATAACATATTTATCAGGGCTTCCATACAACAGAGTACAGAGACGAGTCCTACATAACATATTTATCAGGGCTTCCATACAACAGAGTACAGAGGCGTGTCCTACATAACATATTTATCAGGGCTTCCATAACACAGAGTACAGAGGCGAATCCTACATAAAATTTTTATCAGGGCTTCCATAACACAGAGTACAGAGGCGAGTCCTACATAACATATTTATCAGGGCTTCCATAACACAGAGTACAGAGGCGAGTCCTACATAACATGTTTATCAGAGCTTCCATAACACAGAGTACAGAGGCGAGTCCTACATAACATATTTATCAGGGCTTCCATAACACAGAGTACAGAGGGGAGTCCTACATAACATACTTATCAGGGCTTCCATAACACAGAGTACAGAGGCGAGTCCTCCATAACATATTTATCAGGGCTTCCATAACACAGAGTACAGAGGCGAATCCTACATAACATACTTATCAGGGCTTCTATACCATAGAGTACAGAGGCGAGTACTACATAACATACTTATCAGGGCTTCTATACCATAGAGTACAGAGGCGAGTACTACATAACATACTTATCAGGGCTTCTATACCATAGAGTACAGAGGCGAGTACTACATAACATACTTATCAGGGCTTCCATAAACAGGCTTGCGTTATGAATATACGAAAATCTTTCACAAAGCGTAATGGTTGAATTTGGGAGTCTGAAACAACAATTGTCTGAACATCTGACTCAGGTCCAAAAATAAATGTATTAATTCCCTATGAAAAAGGCAATCCATACCTTGAGTTCAAAGTTCAAGGAATGTATATAATAACCCCCAAAAGCCTATCTACTTGGTCTGTGCTACAGGACTCAAGTATCCCAAGTAAATGACCTCACCTCTGGTGAACCAGTGGGCTAACTACAAGGGGTACAGTGAAGCTACTCCCTTTATAGGGCTAGAGGCAGACAGTGCATGTGCTGCACATGCCAGACAGACCACGCCAATCTGCCGGGTGTGTTGTGGCTATGCACACCATCATAGCTGGGAACACACTAAAAACCCATGTTATTTTAACCCAACCTCAGTAGAACTAGAACTTTACCCACAATATCCCAAACTACCACAGATCCTTCTGAGATAGCTTCAGTGTTGTCGTCATGTAGAGTCGGTTTGTTCACTATCATCCTTTGTTCTAAGTCTTTAGTACAATTTTACAGTTTCACATGAACGTTCAGGATGAAAAAAGGTGTAAGATTCTGGTAACATTTTGCATTCAAGAGTAATTCACAGATAGAATCGGTCAACCCATGTAAGTCTCACCTACTGCAGTGGCATTGTATGGAATCCTAGAAGAGACATTGTCACGTTGTCGCGCATTTTAAGGAATTTTTTCACACATCTTAGATGGGGCGCCAATGCGACATGGCGACATATTTTGACCTTGAATAACAAATATTATTCAAACGTCAAAATGCGACATCTTCCCGCGTCTGACATTACATGTACCAAAGCCTACACTGATAGTATCACTCACTCACTCCGGTTTCTTTGCGGGTTCTACCGAGGTGAAGTTTAAATGACACAGGCACGTGAACATCTTTAGATCATAGGTACAGCCCATTCATGCTAGAGTGCTCATTCACAATTAGAAGTTCGTTACCTCAAAGAGGAAGTGTCGTATAGTTTGCTACAGACCTCGTATGTGTGGCAGCCACTGACACTAACTGGATGGTCAAAGGGTAAACTCTGTTATGTCAATGGGCGATCTTTATCAAATTATCTACCCTTCACTAATCCGCTGGGTGCACTGATCCGGACGGTCCAACCTTGACAGGACAGCGCATGTCGATTCCATGATACTCCAGGGATCACCATGACTGCATATTTTGCAATAATTAATCACCAGGTGGCCGTCCGAAGGAGTGGAATCAACTGATCGTTCATTTCAGGCCATGTTTGTCGTTTTGTTAACATTCTGCAATCTTTGATTTAAGTCTTGCACTAGATGTCTGAATATTGCACTGTTTAAACCTGGAGCGTATTTGCATTGTATACATGCTTAAATCTCTTTCCAGTATGGCCGATTAGGCAATATGCATGCAATTGAGCGGGTAGCTGATGCGGTCCACTAACTGTCAAGGTCTTGTGTGCAACGCGTGAATTTAGTCGCCCTATTGTTGTTTTGACAACAACACAGATATTTAGCAAGTATGTAACCGAGAGAAGGGAGAAACAATGTAGAACTGTAAAATTAATAGTCACGGTCATTCATCAGCTGCATATCACGGGGCAATGTTCAAATACAATTTTTAACTTTTTAAATCTACGTGTTTGCTATTTGTAAAGGTTTATGGTGCATGATATTTAAAATGATTGTATGGATGAATGGTGGATATTTTTTGCAAATTTTACAATGACTGCATTTTACTAAGGACAGATTACTGTTAAATTAAATTTTGACCAGAAGAGGAACCGAAGAGGCTCTACTACTGTGAGGACATATTCAAGGGTACTTTCCAAATTCAATTTTTCATTAAATAAATCAAAAACAATATATTCATGCAACATTTTATGTCTATTATGACACTGTTAAGTGTGGAAGACATCAAACAGTTCACATTTGACTGACTTGTAGTGTCAACATACAGTTTGCCTTCACAGTGAGCAGATGATTACAATAGGCATGACAAGGCTCATATTTCATTTTTAGACCTGGCATTTTTTGTTTCTATCTGATATATTTGTATGGTGATGCATAGTTACGTTAATATTTCATTACGCATGCATTACTAGTCATTATACAGAAGTATAATTTGTTATATATGTACAAATATAAATAAATGCACAAAATGAAACATATCTGCATGGAATGATTACGGGGTTCAATTCAAATTTATGTCATCATAACAATTGGTGATTTTAAGCATATATTCTATGGCATACTAATTCCTAACCAACAGACATGCTATTACGGTTGTATTGTTGAATGAAAGGCAGGACATAACTCTAAAGCTAGAGGGTAGAGAACAACATATATAACTCTAAAGCTAGAGGGTAGAGAACAACATATATAACTCTAAAGCTAGAGGGTAGAGAACAACATATATAGCTCTAAAGTTAGAGGGTAGAGAACAACATATATAACTTTAAAGCTAGAGGGTAGAGAACAACATATATAACTCTAAAGCTAGAGAGTAGAGAACAACATATATAACTCTAAAGCTAGAGGGTAGAGAACAACATATATAACTCTAAAGCTAGAGGGTAGAGAACAACATATATAACTCTAAAGCTAGAGGGTAGAGAACAACATATATAACTCTAAAGTTAGAGGGTAGAGAACAACATATATAACTTTAAAGCTAGAGGGTAGAGAACAACATATATAACTCTAAAGCTAGAGGGTAGAGAACAACATATATAACTCTAAAGCTAGAGGGTAGAGAACAACATATATAACTCTAAAGTTAGAGGGTAGAGAACAACATATATAACTCTAAAGCTAGAGGGTAGAGAACAACATATATAACTCTAAAGCTAGAGGGTAGAGAACAACATATATAACTCTAAAGTTAGAGGGTAGAGAACAACATATATAACTCTAAAGCTAGAGGGTAGAGAACAACATATATAACTCTAAAGTTAGAGGGTAGAGAACAACATATATAACTTTAAAGCTAGAGAGTAGAGAACAACATATATAACTCTGAAGCTAGAGGGTAGAGAACAACATATATAACTCTAAAGCTAGAGGGTAGAGAACAACATATATAACTCTAAAGTTAGAGGGTAGAGAACAACATATATAACTCTAAAGCTAGAGGGTAGAGAACAACATATATAACTCTAAAGCTAGAGGGTAGAGAACAACATATATAACTCTAAAGTTAGAGGGTAGAGAACAACATCTATAACTCTAAAGCTAGAGGGTAGAGAACAACATATATAACTCTAAAGCTAGAGGGTAGAGAACAACATATATAACTCTAAAGCTAGAGGGTAGAGAACAACATATATAACTCTAAAGCTAGAGGGTAGAGAACAACATATGGTCAACTTCATGTTACCAAAACAACAACATACATATGCCATATTATTTTATTTACGTACGTGTCACACACATTCTCTGGGTTAGTCTGTATGATCTGTTGTTTACTTAGACAAATATATGTTATTTATTACTTAATTTTAACGGTTTAAATGGTAAAATAAATTCCAATAAATAGTTAAATGCATTAACTCACTGACTGATGGACACCTTATATAACGGATAGAATATTTTAGGTAAATCTTTTATTTCAAAATATCATGACTGGTATCTCTGCTGCAACCGACTAACTGTTGGATGATAGATGCATGGTACGTTAGGTATACTTTAAAGTAACAGTGACATGTTTTAAACAGAAATAAAACTAGATGTGCGAGGAACTGCTGATCCAAACATTACACGCATATTTATAACCAACTGTTAAATTCTGCACGATATTAAGTCTCGAATATAGATTTACAGCAATATTAAATCGGCGATAAAGGTCTGCTGTCAAAGGATGCCGTTATCTGAAGATGTAGGAGTATCTCCGAGTTTATGACGTTCAGGTCAGTGGTGGTAAGAGAAATATGTGTTAGATTTTCACCGTGTCGTCATAGGAAGTAACACCGCGGGTATCTGTGTCGTCATAGGAAGTAACACACCGGGTATCTGTGTCGTCATAAGAAGTAACACCGCGGGTATCTGTGTCGTACTAGGAAGTAACACACCGGGTATCTGTGTAGTCATAGGAAGTAACACCGTGGGTAACTGTGTCGTACTAGGAAGTAACACACAGGGTATCTGTGTAGTCATAGGAAGTAATACCGCGGGTATCTGTGTCGTCATAGGAAGTAACACCGCGGGTATCTGTGTCGTACTAGGAAGTAACACCGCGGGTATCTGTGTAGTCATAGGAAGTAACACCGCGGGTATCTGTGTCGTACTAGGAAGTAACACCGCGGGTATCTGTGTCGTACTAGGAAGTAATACCGCGGGTATCTGTGTAGTCACAGCAAGTAACACACCGGGTAACTGTATCATCATAGGAAGTAACAACGCGGGTATCTGTGTAGTCACAGCAAGTAACACACCGGGTATCTGTGTCATCATAGGAAGTAACACTGCGGGTATCTGTGTCGTCATAGGAAGTAACACCGCGGGTATCTGTGTCATCATAGGAAGTAACACCGCGGGTATCTGTGTCGTCATAGGAAGTAACACACCGGGTATCTGTGTCGTCATAGGAAGTAACACCGCGGGTATCTGTGTCGTCATAGGAAGTAACACCGTGGGTATCTGTGTCATACTAGGAAGTAACACCACGGGTATCTGTGTCGTACTAGGAAGTAACACACCGGGTATCTGTGTCATACTAGGAAGTAACACCACGGGTATCTGTGTCGTACTAGGAAGTAACACCACGGGTATCTGTGTAGTCACAGCAAGTAACACCGTGGGTATCTGTGTCGTCACAGCAAGTAACACTGCGGGTAACTGTGTCGAACTAGGAAGTAACACACAGGGTATCTGTGTAGTCATAGGAAGTAACACACCGGTTATCTGTGTCGTCACAGCAAGTAACATACCGGGTATCTGTGTAGTCACAGCAAGTCAACACACCGGGTATCTGTGTCGTCACAGCAAGTAACACCGCGGGTATCTGTGTCCTCATAGGAAGTAACACTGCTGGCATCTGTGTAGTCATAGGAAGTAACACACCGGGTATCTGTGTAGTCATAGCAAGTAACACCGCCGGTATCTGTGTCGTACTAGGAAGTAACACCGCCGGTATCTGTGTAGTCACAGCAAGTAACACACTGGGTATCTGTGTCGTCATAGGAAGTAACACACCGGGTATCTGTGTCGTCACAGCAAGTAACACCGTGGGTATCTGTGTCGTCACAGCAAGTAACACACCGGGTATCTGTGTAGTCATAGCAAGTAACACACCGGGTATCTGTGTAGTCATAGCAAGTAACACACCGGGTATCTGTGTAGTCATAGCAAGTAACACAGGGTATCTGTGTCGTCATAGGAAGTAACACACCGGGTATCTGTGTAGTCATAGCAAGTAACACACCGGGTATCTGTGTAGTCATAGCAAGTAACAAGTAACATAGCAAGTAACATAGGTCGTCATAGTATAGTCATAGCAAGTAACACACCGGGTATCTGTGTAGTCATAGCAAGTAACACTACAGGGATCTGTGTAGTCATAGCAAGTAACACACCGGGTATCTGTGTAGTCATAGCAAGTAACACTATAGGGATCTAAGTGTATAGTCATAGCAAGTAACACTATAGGGATCAGTGTCGTCATAGGAAGTAACACACCGGGTATCTGTGTAGTCATAGCAAGTAACACACCGGGTATCTGTGTAGTCATAGCAAGTAACACTATAGGGATCAGTGTCGTCATAGTCATAGGTAACACACCGGTATCTGTAGTCATAGCAAGTAACACAGGGTATCAAGTAACAACACATCATAGGAGTAACACACCGGGTATCTGTGTAGTCATAGCAAGTAACACACGGTATCTGTGTCGTCATAGCATGAAGTCGGTGTCGTCATAGGAAGTAACACACCGGCAAGTAACACACCGGGTATCTGTGTAGTCATAGCAAGTAACACTATAGGGATCAGTGTCGTCATAGGAAGTAACACACCGGGTATCTGTGTAGTCATAGCAAGTAACACACCGGGTATCTGTGTAGTCATAGCAAGTAACACACATAACCGGGTATCTGTGTAGTCATAGTCATAGCAAGTAACACTATAGTATCTGTGTAGTCATAGCAAGTAACACACCCGCTGTGTAAGGAAGTAACACACGGGTATCTGTGTAGTCATAGCAAGTAAAGGGATCACATAGGAAGTAACTGTGTAGTCACAGCAAGTAACACACCGGGTATCTGTGTAGTCATAGCAAGTAACACACCGGGTAACACACATAGGGTATCTGTGTAGTCATAGCAAGTAACACACCGGGTATCTGTGTCGTCATAGCAAGTAACACTATAGGGATCGGTGTCGTCATAGGAAGTAACACACCGGGTATCTGTGTAGTCACAGTAAGTAACACACCGGGTAACTGTTGTCCTACCAAGTAACACACCGGGTAACTGTTGTCCTACCAAGTAACACACCGGGTAACTGTAGTCCTACCAAGTAACACACCGGGTAACTGTAGTCATAGCAAGTAACACCAAATCTGAGTCATGATTAGCATCACAAAACACCGCTTCACGTTTTCAACATGTGCGTCACTACTCGAATACACTACCGTTAGCTGATGACATAACCGACTTTATGACATATAGGAATGCATTCTCTAATGAGACATACTCTTTTGGACAAGAACACAAGCATATGAACTCTAAAGTAACTTAAGTAATGTACATGTGACACAAACACGGGTTTTCCATTGTGTCCGAACCCATGGTCTTGTACATTGATAGGAATGTACGTGCAATTGATGTGACGAATCCTTTGTACGGTATTTGGGTCGCGGGATGGGTGACAACTTGAATCCATCAGTCTGTTGGGGGTAAAGCCAGTAATAGCAGACGTCAGGGTTATAAAGGTCGTGAGCAGCAGGTTGACAGTTGTGATCTTTAGAAATCTACAGGGTACGATATAGGCAACCAGGGTGCTGGGTCTATGAGGTGTAGCGTGCAGTGTACATTTCAAATTATTTCCTTTAGTGTATCAACAGTTGCATTTCAAGGTTTGCAGAAAGGTCAGGTGTTGCCAGATCAACAAAACATGCTGACCTAATCACTTCGGTGAATCCACTGCATCCACCAGCGTCATTTATATCCATTCAGCAATAAATGTTATAACACAGCTATTCACGTAATAAAAATAACTGGTTATATAGGTTGAGACTAGTTTGTCAGTCTTTGCTTCACCAATCGGTACAACAGTTTGGAACATGGTGCATTTGAAACATTTCGATGCACAAATCTTTCACTTTTAGACTTGATGCTAATTTGCTCGGTATTATACAGACTGAAGAGACCATCACGTGAATAGTTGTGTCCCATTCTCCTCTATACACAGCGCCATACAATATTATTGTCAATATTGTCCGTTCATAGAAAAGTTGAATGGCTTACAATGGCTTCACATATTTCTCTTGATGAACATAATGCAACGGTCTTCGTGCATACATAGCGTTAACTGAACTACCAAATAACTGGCACCAAAACTATAAATTGATCAATTCGAAACGAGAAAGAAAATTTGAGGATGAGATATATACGAATCCTTCTTGAAACTTTATGCAATGTATCGCAAGTTCTGACGGAAGGTGTTTAAATGAGCCTACCTCGGCTGACAGACAGTACGTCGTGGTGTGGAGTCCATCGTCGAGTCTCACGTGTTCTTTTTTCATCACTTACTTCCCCTGTCACTCCCTAGTTCGAAAATGTCATCGTCACTTGATTCATAGTTTTAACTCTAAACAGCCGAGCTCGCGTTGCTGTGACCAGGCGATCCTGAGGTACCAGTCTGACGAGGTTATTTGCTTGTCTGTATGTGTCAGCGCGTGCGTGCGTGTGTGCGAGCGAGCGCGCACGTATGTATGTATTATGTACGAATTATACTACGATGTAGTATTTTCAATAAATATTTCAATTTAGACACATTCCGTCCTAACAGAACAATGAAGTATACAGTTGTGTGAAATCATTTAATTCAAGTAATACAAAGTAGCATAATGTAATTACCATGTACCATGGAAACAAGGGTAGTAAAGACAAGGGTCTTGTACTTACACCGACACAGCCATCCTTGGTAGCTAGAGTGGTACGAAAACGTTACATTTGAATAGACAGGAATGCCTGACCAGAGAGGACAAGGCCTTGTTTTCCACGTGGTACACCCAAAGGCCAGTATCAGAACGTTGCACCGTGTGAAGTGCTATAACGACAATAGAAGGAACATGGAAGCAACTGGCTCATTATATCTGAAGGAGACTACGTATTCTGTGACGTCATCTTTCTCGACACCAGTTACCTCTCATTGTACGGTTGTTGCCTCAATTTCGAGACATCGGAAGTCTCCTGAAGTCTCGAATGGCCACCCACCGGATATATATGAGCTGTGTGGAGACCGGCATTTTCAACATGTTTCAGCTTCGCCCACAGCAATACAAGCAATAACCACACCGAACTGCTGGCGCATATCACGTGGTCAACATACTGCAGACTTCACCAGTGTTCTTCATCGCATTATGTCATCGTGCGTTTGTCATAACAGACGCGTGATGTCCTATAACAGACGCGTGATGTCCTATATGTGTGGTATAACGCCATCGTGAAAACTTCTTCCGACATGTTCCCGCCAAATTGAATGACGTTATCGTGAAGGTGGCAACAGAGAAGACATGTTCCCGCCATATTGTATGACGTTATCGTGAAGGTAGCAACAGAGAAGACATGTTCCTGCTATATTGTATGACGTCATGGTGAAGGTAGCAACAGAGAAGACATGTTCCTGCCATATTGTATGACGTCATCGTGAAGGTGGCAACAGAAAAGACATGTTCCTGCCATATTGTATGACGTTATCGTGAAGGTGGCAACAGAAAAGACATGTTCCTGCCATATTGTATGACGTCATCGTGAAGGTGGCAACGGAGAAGACATGCCCAGCCATATTGTATGACGTCATCGTGAAGGTGGCAACAGAGAAGACATGTTCCAGCTATATTGTATGACGTCATCGTGAAGGTAGCAACAGAGAAGACATGTTCCCGCCATATTGTATGACGTCATCGTGAAGATGGCAACAGAGAAGACATGTTCCCGTCATATTGTATGACGTCATCGTGAAGGTGGCAACAGAGAAGACATGTTCCAGCTATATTGTATGACGTCATCGTGAAGGTAGCAACAGAGAAGACATGTTCCCGCCATATTGTATGACGTCATCGTGAAGATGGCAACAGAGAAGACATGTTCCCGTCATATTGTATGACGTCATGGTGAAGGTAGCAACAGAGAAGACATATTCCTGCTATATTGTATGACGTCATCGTGAAGGTGGCAACAGAGAAGACATGTTCTCGCCATATTGTATGACGTCATCATGAAGGTGACAACAGAGAGGACATGTTCCCGCCATATTGTATGACGTCATGGTGAAGGTGGCAACTCAGAAGACATGTTCCCGCCATATTGTATGACGTTATCGTGAAGGTGGCAACAGAGAAGACATGTTCCCGCCATATTGTATGACGTCATCGTGAAGGTAGCAACAGAGAAGACATGTTCCCGCCATATTGTATGACGTCATCGTGAAGATGGCAACAGAGAAGACATGTTCCCGTCATATTGTATGACGTCATGGTGAAGGTAGCAACAGAGAAGACATATTCCTGCTATATTGTATGACGTCATCGTGAAGGTGGCAACAGAGAAGACATGTTCTCGCCATATTGTATGACGTCATCATGAAGGTGACAACAGAGAAGACATGTTCCCGCCATATTGTATGACGTTATCGTGAAGGTGGCAACAGAGAAGACATGTTCCCGCCATATTGTATGACGTCATGGTGAAGGTAGCAACAGAGAAGACATATTCCTGCTATATTGTATGACGTCATGGTGAAGGTGGCAACAGAGAAGACATGTTCTCGCCATATTGTATGACGTCATCGTAAAGTTGCAACAGAGAAGACATGTTCCCGCCATATTGTATGACGTTATCGTGAAGGTGGCAACAGAAAAGACATGTTCCTGCCATATTGTATGACGTCATCGTGAAGGTGGCAACGGAGAAGACATGCCCAGCCATATTGTATGACGTCATCGTGAAGGTGGCAACAGAGAAGACATGTTCCAGCTATATTGTATGACGTCATCGTGAAGGTAGCAACAGAGAAGACATGTTCCCGCCATATTGTATGACGTCATCGTGAAGATGGCAACAGAGAAGACATGTCCCCGTCATATTGTATGACGTCATGGTGAAGGTGGCAACTCAGAAGACATGTTCCCGCCATATTGTATGACGTTATCGTGAAGGTGGCAACGGAGAAGACATGTTCCCGCCATATTGTATGACGTCATCGTGAAGATGGCAACAGAGAAGACATGTTCCCGTCATATTGTATGACGTCATGGTGAAGGTAGCAACAGAGAAGACATATTCCTGCTATATTGTATGACGTCATCGTGAAGGTGGCAACAGAGAAGACATGTTCTCGCCATATTGTATGACGTCATCATGAAGGTGACAACAGAGAAGACATGTTCCCGCCATATTGTATGACGTCATGGTGAAGGTAGCAACAGAGAAGACATATTCCTGCTATATTGTATGACGTCATGGTGAAGGTGGCAACAGAGAAGACATGTTCTCGCCATACTGTATGACGTCATCGTAAAGTTGCAACAGAGAAGACATGTTCCCGCCATATTGTATGACGTTATCGTGAAGGTGGCAACAGAGAAGACATGTTCCTTCCATATTGTATGACGTCATCGTGAAGGTGGCAACAGAGAAGACATGTTCCCGCCATATTGTATGACGTTATCGTGAAGGTAGCAACAGAGAAGACATGTTCCCGCCAAATTGTAAGACGTTATCGTGAAGTTGGCAACAGAGAAGACATGTTCCCGCCATATTGTATGACGTTATCGTGAAGGTGGCAACAGAAAAGACATGTTCCTGCCATATTGTATGACGGTATCGTGAAGGTGGCAACAGAGAAGACATGTTCCCGCCATATTGTATGACGTCATCGTGAAGGTGGCAACAGAGAAGACATGTTCTCGCCATATTGTATGACGTCATGGTGAAGGTAGCAACAGAGAAGATATATTCCTGCTATATTGTATGACGTCATCGTGAAGGTGGCAACAGAGAAGACATGTTCTCGCCATATTGTATGACGTCATGGTGAAGGTAGCAACAGAGAAGACATGTTCCCGCCATATTGTATGACGTCATCGTAAAGTTGCAACAGAGAAGACATGTTCCCGCCATATTGTATGACGTTATCGTGAAGGTGGCAACAGAAAAGACATGTTCCTTCCATATTGTATGACGTCATCGTGAAGGTGGCAACAGAGAAGACATGTTCCCGCCATATTGTATGACGTTATCGTGAAGGTAGCAACAGAGAAGACATGTTCCCGCCAAATTGTAAGACGTTATCGTGAAGTTGGCAACAGAGAAGACATGTTCCCGCCATATTGTATGACGTTATCGTGAAGGTGGCAACAGAAAAGACATGTTCCTGCCATATTGTATGACGGTATCGTGAAGGTGGCAACAGAGAATACATGTTCCCGCCATATTGTATGACGTCATCGTGAAGGTGGCAACAGAGAAGACATGTTCTCGCCATATTGTATGACGTCATGGTGAAGGTAGCAACAGAGAAGATATATTCCTGCTATATTGTATGACGTCATCGTGAAGGTGGCAACAGAGAAGACATGTTCCCGCCCTAGTGTATGACGTCATCGTGAAGGTGGCAACAGAGAAGACATATTCCATCTACATATTCCCTCTATGGTGTATGGACTCCGGTTTCTTTTCTGAAGTTTGCAGTGAGTGCGTGGTGTCGTCGCATTAATTTGCATACCACTATTGCTGAGCGGAGTTATGGCGATTTAATTATAGCGAGGAGGGAAGTGAATATGTAAGAGTCGATAAAACCAGTTACACTGTTACATTCCTAGCTGCTGTTTGTTGGACGTGCAATAATTTGAGTACAGTGTACAACGCGATTACAGCTGAATCATGTCCAAGGAATTAGTTTCTAACACTGGCAGAAAGTGGTCCTGTATCCAGCCCCAGACCAATGCGACATGAAAAACTGGGAGGAAATAAAATACATTCCATAATTCTGTATTTATGCTGATATCACTGTATGTATAAGCTAAACCTACCTGTGTTCAGTGCAGCTCAATCCAGTAGTTTGAGTGTCCACATAATGAGTGTGTTGCCCGAGATGTTGCTATGGTTTGGGATACTTCCCATAACTCATAAAACACAGGTAAATGTCAGCCAGGGTGGCAGGTATCAATAACCTACCGTAACCAACGCCACAGCTAGCGGCAACGTTGTGACGTATACCGGTGTCACATCACACCTGCTCCCCTGGTTAATTCGGTTACTGATGTCTGTGGCTGAAGGGACATATGAAACCCACTTGAGTTGTTGCCTCGTCGAGGCCCCGGGCCATCAACCAGTGGGTGATTCTGACGAGAAACACGTCACCCCTTGCAGCAAGTACAAATATGTGTGGTCCGGTACATTTGTCTGTGGGAGAACGTGATACCTAACACCGGGTCACTATGTCGTCGGTTTGTGGATGTCACGGTGTAATTACCACCATTACATTGTGCACGACATGCATTTGATACCGCTAAAACATGAAGGGGAAACATTAAGTGTTAGATCCTCGGATCAAGTTCCCTCAGGAGGTTCTAGCATCCATCAAGCTCAGGGTGGACTGGTTGCAGCGCTAGGCTGTTCTCAGTTCGGAGATTTTCGTCCCTGAAACCGTCAACAGTTAAAACACCATTGTACTGACTACATCATTTTCCGACGTCTCTTAAATTGTTTGTTTGTTTAAAGAAATATGGCACATTTAAACAACAAATAACCTGTGTTGTAGAGACAATGTCTATGACCAGCATCGTACAATCCGTTAGCACCTTTATGTAACAAGTATAGTCCAATCCGTTAGCACCTTTATGTGACCAGCATCGTACAATCCGTTAGCACCTTTATGTGACCAGCATCGTACAATCCGTTAGAACCTTTATGTGACCAGCATCGTACAATCCGTTAGCACCTTTAAGTAACCAGTATCGTCCAATCCGTTAGCACCTTTATGTGACCAGCATCGTACAATCCGGTAACTAATTTAATTGAGCAGCACTGTACAATCCAAGAACATTTATATGGTTAGCGTCGTACAATTCGTTAGCACATTTATACAACAAATGACCTGAATTGTACAAACAGAGGCACATGTATGCATCAGAGAACTTGTATCATTCAGACGGTAGTACCGTTGTACATCAGACAACTTGTATCATTTAGACGCTAGTACCGTTGAACAACTGACAACTTATATCATTCTGACGGTGATACCGTTGTACGACAGAGAACTTGAATCATTCAGACGGTGGTACCGTTGTACAACAGACAACTTGCATCATTCAGACGGTGATACCGTTGTACGACAGAGAACTTGAATCATTCAGACGGTGATACCGTTGTACGACAGAGAACTTGCATCATTCAGACGTTAGTACCGTTGTACAACAGACAACTTGCATCATTCAGACGTTAGTACCGTTGTACGACAGACAACTTGTATCATTCTGACGGTGATACCGTTGTACAACAGAGAACTTGAATCATTCAGACGGTGGTACCGTTGTACAACAGACAACTTGCATCATTCAGACGGTGATACCATTGTACGACAGAGAACTTGCATCATTCAGACGTTAGTACCGTTGTACAACAGACAACTTGTATCATTCAGACGTTAGTACCGTTGTACAACAGAGAACTTGTATCATTCAGACGTTAGTACCGTTGTACAACAGAGAACTTGTATCATTCAGACGGTGGTACCGTTGTACGACAGAGAACTTGTATCATTCAGACGTTAGTACCGTTGTACAACATACAACTTGTATCATTCAGACGTTAGTACCGTTGTACAACAGAGAACTTGTATCATTCAGACGGTGGTACCGTTGTACAACAGAGAACTTGTATCATTCAGACGGTGGTACCGTTGTACAACAGACAACTTGTATCATTCAGACGTTAGTACTGTTGTACAACAGAGAACTTGTATCATTCAGACGTTAGTACCGTTGTGCAACAGAGAACTTGTATCATTCAGACGGTGGTACCGTTGTACAACAGACAACTTGTATCATTCAGACGTTAGTACTGTTGTACAACAGAGAACTTGTATCATTCAGACGTTAGTACCGTTGTACAACAGACAACTTGTATCATACAGACGGTAGTACCGTTGTACAACAGAGAACTTGTATCATTCAGACGGTGGTACCGTTGTACGACAGAGAACTTGTATCATTCAGACGGTGGTACCGTTGTACAACAGACAACTTGTATCATTCAGACGGTGGTACCGTTCTACGACAGAGAACTTGTATCATTCAGACGTTAGTACCGTTGTACAACATACAACGTGTATCATTCAGACGGTAGTACCGCTGTACAACAGACAACTTGTATCATTCAGACGTTAGTACCGTTGTAAACAGAGAACTTGTATCATTCAGACGGTGGTACCGTTGTAAACAGAGAACTTGTATCATTCAGACGTTAGTACCGTTGTACAACATACAACGTGTATCATTCAGACGGTAGTGCCGCTGTACAACATACAACGTGTATCATTCAGACGGTAGTACCGCTGTACAACATACAACTTGTATCATTCAGACGTTAGTATTGTTGTACAACATACAACTTGTATCATTCAGACGTTAGTACCGTTGTACAAGATACAACTTGTATCATTCAGACGGTAGTACCGCTGTACAACATACAACTTGTATCATTCAGACGGTGGTACCGTTGTTAACAGAGAACTGTAATTTTACAGACTGTTTAAACATTTGTCCAGGAGGTTTGTTCAGGAAAATGAGAATAAAACATAAGCCATGAATTGCGTCCATTGAAACGATCAACAGCTGAATATATAATACTGTCATTAAACGCATCTAATATACATATTTTCAAACCACGATTTAACTGTGAAACTTGATACTTGAAGAGGTTTCCAAACACAGATGGACTCATTATTCAGGAGTACAAAATAACTGTATGCTTTCAGCGGTACCCGTCAAGTCGGTGGACATCAGTGAACCATACATCACTCTGGTACTCCACGACAACAGGTCGCTCTTTCTCATGTCATTTCCGGTGTCCGGCGCGGTATCTTCAGAGAGTCCCGGATCGAATCCACCTCGACATTGGCTTTGTCTTTCCTTTCGGATATATGGAGGTTGTTTGTAACGCACGAATCAACGTATTAGACGGGGCGCCAAGCAGCGACAATGAGCGTTTTACAGGTGCTGGAGGCGAAGGTTGACACACAAAGCACAACCGCCATTTGACAACGGCAACTCCGAGACATGGCTGAAATTTTACGCTATGTTAATGTTTTATGCAACGCAGTCTGAAATGGGGATTAAAGGATTTAGATGAGAACCCGGCACAATGGGATGAACGCTCGGATGGACTACACAAAACAAACTAGATCATATTATGAACATGTTTACCAGTATTGCGTGTCAAGTCGCGCTCATGATTAACTAGCACCACTACGACGACTGAGAGTTTCACTGCTTGTGTAAAGTGCAAACCTACGTCTCTGTTGTCAACAATTACGCAGATGTATCCGGCTGGACAATTGCGGACGTTTTCTGAGATACCCGACGTCGACTCTCGTCGACCTCAGTGACACGAGATGACGTTGCCCGGTTTATGCTGTGAACACACAGTGATATGGCGGCGAATATACCCGACTACAGGGTACAAGAGGGTTTTCACCAACAGGAGGTAGATGGAGAAGTGGAGTCTTTGTCCAACAGCGTCAACATTCAGAGAACAAGAATAGTATTCACAACCTGCTGGAATCCAACACGTGCTGTCGGCGTTACCACCCAACCACACAGGTACACGTGCCAGGCGTAGTCAGTACCAAAACCCAACTCGTCATGCTGAACACATCATACTGAACACGTCATACTGAACACGTCATACTGAACACTTCATACTTAACTCGTCATGTTCAACTCGTCATACTCAATACGTCATACTCGTCTTATTCAGCTCGACGGCATACATGAAACGTTCCCTCAGTATGGAAAGATGGACCATTCTCTTCAGGGGATAGGCTAACTCGGCAACATTTTACCTTGTGATTGACACAAAGATGAAACCTAGCATGGCGATAGTCACAACGGTCACTTAGTGACAATATTCTGTCACAAGACACCTACATCCACGAGGGGGCGTTGCGACCAGTGCCGGGTGTGACAACTGTTGACACTGCTCCAGCCCTACAGTAACCAACCCCATACACGAGATACGGCGCTGTGGCGGGTAGTTGCAGACCAAGACTTTCTAGCTTCAAGGCAATCTATATGGTGATGTAAAAATGTACAAACATTGTTTAATTAAAACTATTGAATGTGTTTTTAATGTTTCATGAACAAAACAAGTCAACATCCAGTGTAAAATCTGAAGTGATACTCATAAAGTGGGGAAAAAATATACGGATGTCAACTTCTGTATATCGAGGAGCACGACGCGTGCTAATTACCCCCTTAATTTGGCCTCCTTTTGTTCATCACCAATCAGTACTTGTTACGAGTCAGTACTGGATCTACTCCGGGTTTCAATTTATCTGTTGCTGTAAGCAATCAGCGCCAACTAACTACCGGCTCACCGTGTAAGGTGTCCACCTTTATTTATCTTTCACTTTTTCTTACATGTATACACAAAAACTCTCTGATGAAAGATTACCATTATACCATGGAAGTCAGAGGCTGGATTCCACAAATCTCCCGTTTTAACCTTCTAATTATCGCTAATGCTTCTCTCTTTTTAAAGATATATTACGGAACCTCAGTGTATGATAAAACAATTTCTCTAGTGTTCGGATAACTCATTATACTTTTGTGAGACACACAGGCGATATTCCGCAGATAATGACAACATACATATACAAACTTATACACCAGCTAATGACAACATAGATACACACTTATACACCAGCTAATGACAACACAGATATACACACTTATACACCAGCTATTAACAACACAGATATACACATTTATACACCAGCTATTGACAACATAGATATACACACTTATACACCAGCCAATGACAACATAGATATACACATTTATACACCAGCTATTGACAACATAGATATACACACTTATATACCAGCTAATGACAACACAGATATACACACTTACACATACGCTACTGACAGCACAGATATACACACTTATACACCAGCTATTGACCATATAGATATACACACTTATACACCAGCTAATGACAACACATATATACACACTTATACACCAGCTAATGACAACACAGATATACACACTTATACACCAGCTATTGACCATATAGATATACACACTTATACACCAGCTAATGACAACACAGATATACAAACTTATACTTCAGCTCTTGTCAATATAGATATACACACTTATACACCAGCCAATGACAACATAGATATACACATTTATACACCAGCTATTGACAACATAGATATACACACTTACACATACGCTACTGACAGCACAGATATACACACTTATACACCAGCTATTGACCATATAGATATACACACTTATACACCAGCTAATGACAACACAGATATACACACTTATACACCAGCTAATGACAATACAGATATACACACTTATACACCAGCTATTGACCATATAGATATACACATTTATACACCAGCTAATGACAACACAGATATACACACTTATACACCAGCTCTTGACAACACAGATATACACACTTACACACCAGCCAATGACAACATAGATATACACACTTATACACCAGCTATTTACAACGCAAATATACACACTTATACAGCACCAAATCACAACACAGATATACACACTTATCCACCAACAAATAACAACACAGATATACACACTTATCCACAAACGAATGACAACACAGACATACACACTTATACACGAGCCAATGACAACACAGATTTACACACTTACACACCAGCCAATGACAACACAGATATACACACTAATACACCAGCCAATGACAACACAGATATACACACTTATACACCAGCCAATGACAACACAGATATACACACTTATACACCAGCCAATAACAACACAGATATACACACTTATACACCAGCTATTGACAACACAGATATACATACTTATCCACCAGCTATTGACAACACAGACATACACACTTATACACCAGCCAGTGACAACATAGATATACACACTTATACACCAGCTATTTACAACACAAATATACACACTTATACAGCACCTAATCACAACACAGATATACACACTTACACACCAGCCAAAGACAACACAGATATATACACTTATAAACCAGCCAATGACAACACAGATATACACACTTATCCACCTACAAATAACAACACAGACATACACACTTATACACGAGCCAATGACAACACAGATATACACACTAATATACCAGCCAATGATAACCAAGATATACACACTTATACACCAGCCAATGACAACACAGATATACACACTTATACACCAGCTAATAACAACACAGACATACACACTTATACACTAGCTATTGACAACACAGATATACACACTTATCCACCAGCTATTGACAACACAGACATACACACTTATACACCAGCTAATGACAACACAGATATACACACTTATACACCAGCTATTGACAACATAGATATACACACTTATACACCAGCTAATGACAACACAGATATACACACTTATACACCAGCTAATGACAACATAGATATACACACTTATACACCAGCTAATGACAACATAGATATACACACATTTATACACCAGCTATTGACAACATAGATATACACACTTATACACCAGCTAATGACAACACAGATATACACACTTATACACCAGCTATTGACAACATAGATATACACACTTATACACCAGCTAATGACAACACAGATATACACACTTATACACCAGCTAATGACAACACAGATATACACACTTATACACCAGCTATTGACAACATAGATATACACACTTATACACCAGCTAATGACAACACAGATATACACACTTATACACCAGCTAATGACAACACAGATATACACACTTATACACCAGCCAATGACAACACAGATATACACACTTATACACCCAGCTATTGACAACACAGATATACACACTTATACACCAGCTAATGACAACACAGATATACACACTTATACACCAGCCAATGACAACACAGATATACACACTTATACACCAGCTAATGACAACACAGATATACACACTTATACACCAGCTATTGACAACACAGATATATACACACTTTATACACCAGCTATTGACAACACAGATATACACACTTATACACCAGCTAATGACAACACAGATATACACACTTATACACCAGCTATTGACAACACAGATATACACACTTATACACCAGCTAATGACAACAGATAGATATACATACACCAGCATTATACACCAGCCAATGACAACATAGATATACATACTTATACACCAGCTAATGACAACACAGATATACACACTTATACACCAGCTAATGACAACACAGATATACACACTTATACACCAGCTATTGACAACACAGATATACACACTTATACACCAGCTAATGACAACACAGATATACACATTTATACACCAGCTATACAACACAGATATACACATATACACCAGCTGACAAACATATACACACATATACATACCCAGCTAATGACAACACAGATATACACACTTATACACCAGCTATTGACAACATAGATATACACACTTATACACCAGCTACATACAGATATACACACAACACAGACTATACACACTTATACACCAGCTAATGACAACACAGATATACACACTACACACTTATACACCAGCTAATGACAACACAGATATACACATATATACACCAGCTATTGACAACATAGATATACACACTTATACACCAGCTAATGACAACACAGATATACACACACCAGCTATACACCAGCTAATGACAACACAGATATACACACTTATACACCAGCTAATGACAACACAGATATACACACTTATACACCAGCTATTGACAACATAGATATACACACTTATACACCAGCTAATGACAACACAGATATACACACTTATACACCAGCTATACAACAGCTATACACATTTATACAAAAGCTACTGACAACATAGATATACACATTTATACACCAGCCAATGACAACACAGATATACACACTTATACACCAGCTATTGACAACATAGATATACACACTTATACACCAGCTCTTGACAACACAGATATACACACTTACACACCAGCCAATGACAACATAGATATACACACTTATACACCAGCTATTTACAACACAAATATACACACTTATACAGCACCTAATCACAACACAGATATACACACTTATCCACCAACAAATAACAACACAGATATACACACTTATCCACCAACGAATGACAACACAGATATACACACTTATACACGAGCCAATGACAACACAGATTTACACACTTACACACCTAGCCAATGACAACACAGATATACACACTTATACACCAGCCAATGACAACACAGATATACACACTTATACACCAGCCAATGACAACACAGATATACACACTTATACACCAGCCAATAACAACACAGATATACACACTTATACACCAGCTATTGACAACACAGATATACACACTTATACACCAGCTATTGACAACACAGATATACACACTTATACACCAGCCAGTGACAACATATATACATATACACACTTATACACAACACAGATATACACACTTATACACCAGCTAATAACAACACAGATATACACACTTATACACCAGCTAAAGACAACACAGATATACACACTTATACACCAGCTATTGACAACACAGATATACACACGTACACACCAGGTAATAACAACAAAGATATACATGTTTATACACCAGCTAATGACAACACAGATATACACATTTATACAAAAGCTATTGACAACACAGATATACACATTTATACACCAGCCAGTGACAACACAGATATACACACTTATACACCAGCTATTGACAAAATAGATATACACACTTATACACCAGCTCTTGACAACACAGATATACACACTTACGCACCAGCCAATGACAACATAGATATACACACTTATACACAAGCTATTTACAACACAAATATACACACTTATACAGCACCTAATCACAACACAGATATACACACTTATACACCAGCTATTGACAACACAGATATACACACTTATACACCAGCTAATGACAACATAGATATACACACTTATACATCAGCTAAAGACAACATAGATATACACACTTATACACCAGCCAATGACAACATAGATATACACACTTATACACCAGGTAATAACAACACAGATATACACACTTATACACCAGCTAATGACAACACAGATATACACACTTATACACCAGCTATTGACAACACAGATATACACACTTATACACCAGGTAATAACAACACAGATATACACATTTATACACCAGCCAGTGACAACACAGATATACACACTTATACACCAGCTATTGACAAAATAGATATACACACTTATACACCAGCTCTTGACAACACAGATATACACACTTACACACCAGCCAATGACAACATAGATATACACACTTATACACCAGCTATTTACAACACAAATATACACACTTATACAGCACCTAATCACAACACAGATATACACACTTACACACCAGCCAAAGACAACACAGATATACACACTTATCCACCAACAAATAACAACACAGATATGCACACTTATCCACCAGCTAAAGACAACATAGATATACACATTTATACACCAGCTAATGACAACACAGATATACACACTTATACACCAGCTATTGACAACACAGATATACACACTTATACACCAGCCAATGACAACATAGATATACACACTTATACACCAGCTATTTACAACACAGATATACACACTTATACAGCAGCTAATCACAACACAGATATACACACTTATACACCAGCCAAAGACAACACAGATATACACACTTATACACCAGCCAATGACAACACAGATATACACACTTATCGACCACAAAATAACAACACAGACATACACACTTATACACGAGCCAATGACAACACAGATATACACACTAATATACCAGCCAATGACAACACAGATATACACACTTATACACCAGCCAATGACAACACAGATATACACACTTATACACCAGCTAATGACAACACAGATATACACACTTATACACCAGCTATTGACAACACAGATATACACACTTATACACCAGCTATTGACAACACAGATATACACACTTATACACCAGCTATTGACAACATAGATATACACACTTATACACCAGCTAAAGACAACATAGATATACACACACTTATATACACCAGCCAATGACAACACAGATATACACACTTATACACCAGCCAATGACAACATAGATATACACACTTATACACCAGCTAATGACAACACAGATATACACACTTATACACTTATACAGCTAATGACAACACAGATATACACACTTATACACCAGCTATTGACAACACAGATATACACACTTATACACCAGCTAATGACAACACAGATATACACACTTATACACCAGCTAATGACAACACAGATATACACACTTTATACACCAGCTATTGACAACACAGATATACACACTTATACACCAGCTATTGACAACACAGATATACACACTTATACACCAGCTATTGACAACATAGATATACACACTATACACCAGCTAATGACAACACAGATATACACACTTACCCAGCCAATGACAACATAGATATACACACTTATACACCAGCTATTGACAACACAGATATACACACTTATACACCACAACACAATATACACAACACAGATATACACACTTATACACCAGCTATTGACAACACAGATATACACACTTATACACCAGCTAATGACAACACAGATATACACACTTATACACCAGCTAATGACAACACAGATATACACACTTATACACCAGCCAATGACAACACAGATATACACACTTATACACCAGCTAATGACAACACAGATATACACACTTATACACCAGCTAATGACAACACAGATATACACACTTATACACCAGCTAATGACAACACAGATATACACACTTATACACCAGCCAGACAACATGACAACACAGATATACACACTTATACACCAGCTAATGACAACACAGATATACACACTTATACACCAGCTATTGACAACACAGATATACACACTTATACACCAGCTAATGACAACACAGATATACACACTTATACACCAGCAACATACACATGATACACCAGCTATTGACAACACAGATATACACTTATATACACCAGCTAATGACACAGATATACACATTTATACACCAGCAAATGACACAGATATACACACTTATACACCAGCTAATGACAACACAGATATACACACTTATACACCAGCCAATGACAACACAGATATACACACTTATACACCAGCCAATTGACAAACACAGATATACACACTTATACACCAGCTAATGACAACACAGATATACACACTTATACACCAGCTAATGACAACACAGATATACACACTTATATACACCAGCTATTGACAACACAGATATACACACTTATACACCAGCTATTGACAACACAGATATACACACTTATACACCAGCTTATACACCAATATACAACACAGATATACACACTTTATACACCAGCTAATGACAACACAGATATACACACTTATACACCAGCTAATGACAACACAGATATACACACTTATACACCAGCTAATGACAACACAGATATACACACTTATACACCAGCTAAAGACAACATAGATATACACACTTATACACCAGCTAATGACAACACAGATATACACACTTATACACCAGCTAATGACAACACAGATATACACACTTATACACCAGCCAATGACAACACAGATATACACACTTATACACCAGCTAATGACAACAACACAGATATACACACTTATACACCAGCTAATGACAACACAGATATACACACTTATACACCAGCTAATTGACAACACAGATATACACACTTATACACCAGCTAATGACAACACAGATATACACACTTATACACCAGCTAATGACAACACAGATATACACACTTATACACCAGCTAATGACAACACAGATATACAACACAGATATTGACAACACAGATATACACCACACCAGCTAGTGACAACACAGATATACACACTTATACACCAGCTATTGACAAAATAGATATACACACTTATACACCAGCTCTTGACAACACAGATATACACACTTACGTACCAGCCAATGACAACATAGATATACACACTTATACACAAGCTATTTACAACACAAATATACACATTTATACAGCACCTAATCACAACACAGATATACACACTTATACACCAGCTATTGACAACACAGATATACACACTTATACACCAGCTGTTGACAATATAGAGATAAACACTTATACATCAGCTAAAGACAACATAGATATACACACTTATACATCAGCCAATGACAACACAGATATACACACTTATACACCAGCCAATGACAACATAGATATACACACTTATACACCAGGTAATAACAACACAGATATACACACTTATACACCAGCTAAAGACAACACAGATATACACACTTATACACCAGCTATTGACAACACAGATATACACACTTATACACCAGGTAATAACAACACAGATATACACATTTATACACCAGCCAGTGACAGCACAGATATACACACTTATACACCAGCTATTGACAAAATAGATATACACACTTATACACCAGCTCTTGACAACACAGATATACACACTTATACACCAGCCAATGACAACATAGATATACACTCTTATACACCAGCTATTTACAACACAAATATACACACTTATACAGCACCTAATCACAACACAGATATACACACTTACACACCAGCCAAAGACAACACAGATATACACACTTATACACCAGCCAATGACAACAACACAGATATGCACACTTATCCACCACCTAAAGACAACATAGATATACACATTTATACACCAGCTAATGACAACACAGATATACACACTTATACACCAGCTATTGACAACACAGATATACACACTTATACACCAGGTAAAGACAACACAGATATACGCATTTATACACCAGCTATTTACAACATAGATATACACACTTATACACCAGCTAAAGACAACATAGATATACACACTTATACACCAGGTAATAACAACACAGATATACACACTTATACACCAGCTATTGACAACACAGACATACACACTTATACACCAGCTATTGACAACACAGATATACACACTTATACACCAGCTAATGACAACATAGATATACACACTTATACACCAGCTAATGACAACACAGATATACACATTTATACAAAAGCTATTGACAACACAGATATACACATTTATACATCAGCCTGTGACAGCACAGATATACACACTTATACACCAGCAATTGACAAAATAGATATACACACTTATACACCAGCTCTTGACAACACAGATATACACACTTATACACCAGCTAAAGACAACATAGATATACACTCTTATACACCAGCTATTTACAACACAGATATACACACTTATACAGCAGCTATTGACAACACAGATATACACACTTATACACCAGCTAATGACAACACAGATATACACACTTATACACCAGCCAATGACAACACAGATATACACACTTATCCACCAACAAATAACAACACAGATATGCACACTTATCCACCAGCTAAAGAAAACATAGATATACACATTTATGCACCAGCTAATGACAACACAGATATACACACTTATACACCAGCTATTGACAACACAGATATACACACTTATACACCAGCCAGTGACAACATAGATATACACACTTATACTCCAGCTATTTACAACACAAATATACACACTTATACAGCACCTAATCACAACACAGATATACACACTTACACACCAGCCAAAGACAACACAGATATACACACTTATAAACCAGCCAATGACAACACAGATATACACACTTATCCACCTACAAATAACAACACAGATATACACACTTATACACCATCCAATGACAACACAGATATACACACTTATATACCAGCCAATGACAACACAGATATACACACTTATACACCAGCCAATGACAACACAGATATACACACTTATACACCAGCTAATAACAACACAGATATACACACTTATACACCAGCTATTGACAACACAGATATACACACTTATACACCAGCTATTGACAACACAGATATACACACTTATACACCAGCTATTGACAACATAGATATACACACTTATACACCAGCTAAAGACAACATAGATATACACTTATACACCAGCTAATGACAACACAGATATACACACTTATACACAGCTAATGACAACATAGATATACACACTTATACACCAGCTATTGACAACACAGATATACACACTTATACACCAGCTAAAGACAACACAGATATACACACTTATACACCAGCTATTGACAACACAGATATACACACACTTTATACACCAGCTAATGACAACACAGATATACACACTTTATACACCAGCTAATGACAACACAGATATACACATTTATACACCAGCTATTGACAACACAGATATACACACTTATACACCAGCCAGTGACAACACAGATATACACACTTATACACCAGCTATTGACAACACATAGATATACACACTTATACACCAGCTATTGACAACACAGATATACACACTTACGTACCACCAGCCAATGACAACATAGATATACACACTTATACACAAGCTATTTACAACACAGATATACACATTTATACACCAGCTAATGACAACACAGATATACACACTTATACACCAGCTATTGACAACACAGATATACACACTTATACACCAGCTATTGACAACATAGAGATAAACACTTATACACCAGCTAAAGACAACATAGATATACACACTTATACACCAGCTAATGACAACACAGATATACACACTTATACACCAGCCAATGACAACACAGATATACACACTTATACACCAGCTAATAACAACACAGATATACACACTTATACACCAGCTAAAGACAACACAGATATACACACTTATACACCAGCTATTGACAACACAGATATACACACTTATACACCAGCTAATAACAACACAGATATACACATTTATACACCAGCCATTGACAACACAGATATACACACTTATACACCAGCTATTGACAAAATAGATATACACACTTATACACCAGCTATTGACAACACAGATATACACACTTATACACCAGCTAATGACAACATAGATATACACACTTATACACCAGCTATTGACAACACAGATATACACACTTATACACCAGCTAATGACAACACAGATATACACACTTATACACCAGCTAAAGACAACACAGATATACACACTTATACACCAGCTAATGACAACACAGATATACACACTTATACACCAGCTAAAGACAACACAGATATACACACTTATACACCAGCTAATGACAACACAGATATACACACTTATACACCAGCTATTGACAACACAGATATACACACTTATACACCAGCTATTGACAACACAGATATACACATTTATACACCAGCTATTGACAACATAGATATACACACTTATACACCAGCTAATGACAACACAGATATACACACTTATACACCAGCTATTGACAACACAGATATACACACTTATACACCAGCTATTGACAACACAGATATACACACTTATACACCAGCTATTGACAACACAGATATACACACTTATACACCAGCTAATTGACAACACAGATATACACACTTATACACCAGCTATTGACAACACAGATATACACACTTATACACCAGCTAATTGACAACACAGATATACACACTTATACACCAGCTAATTGACAACACAGATATACACACTTATACACCAGCTATTGACAACACAGATATACACACTTATACACCAGCTAATGACAACACAGATATACACACTTATACACCAGCTATTGACAACACAGATATACACACTTATACACCAGCTATTGACAACACAGATATACACACTTATACACCAGCCAATGACAACACAGATATACACACTTATACACCAGCCAATGACAACACAGATATACACACTTATACACCAGCTAATGACAACACAGATATACACACTTATACACCAGCTAAAGACAACACAGATATACACACTTATACACCAGCTAATTGACAACACAGATATACACACTTATACACCAGCTAATGACAACACAGATATACACACTTATACACCAGCTAATGACAACATAGATATACACACTTATACACCAGCTATTGACAACACAGATATACACACTTATACACCAGCTAATGACAACACAGATATACACACTTATACACCAGCTAATGACAACACAGATATACACACTTATACACCAGCCAATGACAACACAGATATACACACTTATACACCAGCTAATGACAACACAGATATACACACTTATACACCAGCTAATGACAACACAGATATACACACTTATACACCAGCTAATGACAACACAGATATACACACTTATACACCAGCTAAAGACAACACAGATATACACACTTATACACCACTATTGACAACAATGACAACACAGATATACACACTTATACACCAGCTAATGACAACACAGATATACACACTTATACACCAGCTAATGACAACACAGATATACACACTTATACACCAGCTATTGACAACACAGATATACACACTTATACACCAGCTAATGACAACACAGATATACACACTTATACACCAGCTATTGACAACACAGATATACACACTTATACACCAGCTAATGACAACACAGATATACACACTTATATACACCAGCTATTGACAACACAGATATACACACTTATACACCAGCTATTGACAACACAGATATACACACTTATACACCAGCTAATGACAACACAGATATACACACTTATACACCAGCTAAAGACAACACAGATATACACACTTATACACCAGCTAATGACAACACAGATATACACACACTTATACACCAGCTAATGACAACACAGATATACACACTTATACACCAGCTAATGACAACACAGATATACACACTTATACACCAGCTATTGACAACACAGATATACACACTTATACACCAGCTATTGACAACACAGATATACACACTTATACACCAGCTATTGACAACACAGATATACACACTTATACACCAGCTATTGACAACACAGATATACACACTTATACACCAGCTAAAGACAACACAGATATACACACTTATACACCAGCTATTGACAACACAGATATACACACTTATACACCAGCTATTGACAACATAGATATACACACTTTTACAGGAGCTATTGACAACACAGATATACACACTTATACACCAGCTATACATTATACACCAGCTAATGACAGATATATACACTTATACACCAGCTAATGACAACACAGATATACACACTTATACACCAGCTAATGACAACACAGATATACACACTTATACACCAGCTAATTGACAACACAGATATACACACTTATACACCAGCTATTGACAACACAGATATACACACTTATACACCAGCTATTGACAACACAGATATACACACTTATACACCAGCTATTGACAACACAGATATACACACACTTATACACCAGCTATTGACAACACAGATATACACACTTATACACCAGCTAATGACAACACAGATATACACACTTATACACCAGCTAATGACAACACAGATATACACACTTATACACACAGCTATACAACACAGATATACACACTTATACACCAGCTATTGACAACACATATATACACACTTATACACCAGCTATTGACAACACACAGATATACACACTTATACACCAGCTAATGACAACACAGATATACACACTTATACACCAGCTACAGATAACATACACCAGCTAGATATACACACTTATACACCAGCCAATGACAACACAGATATACACACACTTATACACCAGCTATTGACAACACAGATATACACACTTATACACCAGCTAATGACAACACAGATATACACACTTATACACCAGCTAATGACAACACAGATATACACACTTATACACCAGCTAATGACAACACAGATATACACACTTATACACCAGCTATTGACAACACAGATATACACACACACTATACACCAGCTAATGACAACACAGATATACACACTTATACACCAGCTATTGACAACACAGATATACACACTTATACACCAGCTATTGACAACACAGATATACACACTTATACACCAGCTATTGACAACACAGATATACACACTTATACACCAGCTAATGACAACACAGATATACACACTTATACACCAGCTATTGACAACACAGATATACACACTTATACACCAGCTATTGACAACACAGATATACACACTTATACACCAGCTATTGACAACACAGATATACACACTTATACACCAGCTATTGACAACACAGATATACACACTTATACACCAGCTATTGACAACACAGATATACACACACCAGCTATACACCAGCTAATGACAACACAGATATACACACACACTTATACACCAGCTATTGACAACACAGATATACACACTTATACACCAGCTATTGACAACACAGATATACACACTTATACACCAGCTAATGACAACACAGATATACACACTTATACACCAGCTAATGACAACACAGATATACACACTTATACACCAGCTAATGACAACACAGATATACACACTTATACACCAGCTATTGACAACACAGATATACACACTTATACACCAGCTAATGACAACACAGAGATATACACACTTATACACCAGCTATTGACAACACAGATATACACACTTATATACACCAGCTATTGACAACACAGATATACACACTTATACACCAGCTATTGACAACACAGATATACACACTTATACACCAGCTATTGACAACACAGATATACACACTTATACACCAGCTAATGACAACACAGATATACACACACTATATACACCAGCTAATGACAACATAGATATACACACTTATACACCAGCTAATGACAACACAGATATACACACTTATACACCAGCTATTGACAACACAGATATACACACTTATACACCAGCTATTGACAACACAGATATACACATTATACACCAGCTATTGACAACACAGATATACACACTTATACACCAGCTAATGACAACACAGATATACACACTTATATACACCAGCTATTGACAACACAGATATACACACTTATACACACCAGCTATTGACAACACAGATATACACACTTATACACCAGCTATTGACAACACAGATATACACACTTATACACCAGCTAATGACAACACAGATATACACACTTATACACCAGCTATTGACAACACAGATACACACTTATACACCAGCTATATACACACATACACCAGCTAATGACAACACAGATATACACACTTATACACCAGCTAATGACAACACACATATATACACACTTATACACCAGCACCAGCACAATATACAACACAGATATACACACTTATACACCAGCTAATGACAACACAGATATACACACTTATACACCAGCTATTGACAACACAGATATACACACTTATACACCAGCTATTGACAACACAGATATACACACTCGCATACACCAGCTATTGACAACACAGATATACACACTTATACACCAGCTAATTGACAACACAGATATATACACACAGATTATACACCAGCTATTGACAACACAGATATACACACTTATACACCAGCTATTGACAACACAGATATACACACTTATACACCAGCTATTGACAACACAGATATATACACACTTATACACCAGCTAATGACAACACAGATATACACACTTATACACCAGCTATTGACAACACAGATATACACACTTATACACCAGCTAATGACAACACAGATATACACACTTATACACCAGCTATTGACAACACAGATATACACACTTATACACCAGCTATTGACAACACAGATATACACACTTATACACCAGCTATTGACAACACAGATATACACACTTATACACCAGCTATTGACAACATAGATATACACACTTATACACAGCTATTTGACAACACAGATATACACACTTATACACCAGCTATTGACAACATAGATATACACACTTATACACCAGCTAATGACAACACAGATATACACACTTATACACCAGCTATTGACAACACAGATATACACACTTATACACCAGCTATTGACAACACAGATATACACACTTATACACCAGCTATTGACAACACAGATATACACACTTATACACCAGCTATTGACAACACAGATATACACACTTATACACCAGCTATTGACAACACAGATATACACACTTATACACCAGCTATTGACAACACAGATATACACACTTATACACCAGCTATTGACAACACAGATATACACACTTATATACACCAGCTATTGACAACACAGATATACACACTTATACACCAGCTATTGACAACACAGATATACACACTTATACACCAGCTATTGACAACACAGATATATACACAGATATACACCAGCTAATGACAACACAGATATACACACTTATACACCAGCTATTGACAACACAGATATACACACTTATACACCAGCTATTGACAACACAGATATACACACTTATACACCAGCTATTGACAACACAGATATACACACTTATACACCAGCTAATGACAACACACAGATATACACACTTATACACCAGCTATTGACAACACAGATATACACACTTATACACCAGCTAATGACAACACACAGATATACACACTTATACACCAGCTATTGACAACACAGATATACACATATACACCAGCTATACAACACAGCTTATTGACAAGCTATTGACAACATATATACACACTTATACACCAGCTAATGACAACACAGATATACACACTTATACACCAGCTAATGACAACACAGATATACACACTTATACATACACCAGCTAATGACAACACAGATATACACACTTATACACCAGCTAATGACAACACAGATATACACACTTATACACCAGCTAATGACAACACAGATATACACACTTATACACCAGCTATTGACAACACAGATATACACACTTATACACCAGCTATTGACAACACAGATATACACACTTATACACCAGCTATTGACAACACAGATATACACACTTATACACCAGCTATTGACAACACAGATATACACACTTATACACCAGCTATTGACAACACAGATATACACACTTATACACCAGCTATTGACAACACAGATATACACACTTATACACCAGCTAATGACAACACAGATATACACACTTATACACCAGCTATTGACAACACAGATATACACACTTATACACCAGCTATTGACAACACAGATATACACACTTATACACCAGCTATTGACAACACAGATATACACACTTATACACCAGCTATTGACAACACACAGATATACACACTTATACACCAGCTATTGACAACACAGATATACACACTTATACACCAGCTATTGACAACACAGATATACACACTTATACACCAGCTATTGACAACACAGATATACACACTTATATACACCAGCTATTGACAACACAGATATACACACTTATACACCAGCTAATGACAACACAGATATACACACTTATACACCAGCTATTGACAACACAGATATACACACTTATACACCAGCTATTGACAACACAGATATACACACTTATACACCAGCTATTGACAACACAGATATACACACTTATACACCAGCTATTGACAACACATATACACACTATACACACTTATACAACACAGCTACACACTTATACACCAGCTATTGACAACACAGATATACACACTTATACACCAGCTATTGACAACACAGATATATACACACTATACACCAGCTATTGACAACACAGATATACACACTTATACACCAGCTATTGACAACACAGATATACACACTTATACACCAGCTACAACAACACAGATATACACACTTATACACCAGCTATTGACAACACAATACACATATACACACTTATACACCAGCTAATGACAACACAGATATACACACACACTTATACACCAGCTATGACAACACAGATATACACACTTATACACCAGCTATTGACAACACAGATATACACACTTATACACCAGCTATTGACAACACAGATATACACACTTATACACCAGCTATTGACAACACAGATATACACACTTATACACCAGCTATTGACAACACAGATATACACACTAATACATCAGCTATTGACAACATAGATATACACACTTATACACCAGCTAAAGACAACACAGATATACACACTTATACACCAGCTATTGACAACACAGATATACACACTTATACACCAGCTAATGACAACACAGATATACACACTTATACACACCAGCTATTGACAACACAGATATACACACTTATACACCAGCTATTGACAACACAGATATACACACTTATACACCAGCTATTGACAACACAGATATACACACTTATACACCAGCTATTGACAACACAGATATACACATATATACACTTATACACCAGCTATTGACAACACAGATATACACACTTATACACCAGCTATTGACAACACAGATATACACACTTATACACCAGCTATTGACAACACAGATATACACACTTATACACCAGCTATTGACAACAACACAGATATACACACTTATACACCAGCTATTGACAACACAGATATACACACTTATACACCAGCTAATGACAACACAGATATACACACTTATACACCAGCTATTGACAACACAGATATACACATTTATACACCAGCTATTGACAACACAGATATACACACCATACACATACAGCTATTGACAACACAACATAGATATACACACTTATACACCAGCTATTGACAACACAGATATACACACTTATACACCAGCTATTGACAACACAGATATACACACTTATACACCAGCTATTGACAACACAGATATACACACTTATACACCAGCTAATGACAACACAGATATACACACACTTACACCAGCTATTGACAACACAGATATACACACTTATACACCAGCTATTGACAACACAGATATACACACTTATACACCAGCTAATGACAACACAGATATACAGACTTATACACCAGCCATTGACATCACAGATATACACACTTATACATCAGCTATTGACAACATAGATATACACACTTATACACCAGCTAATGACAACACAGATATACACACTTATACACCAGCTATTGACAACACAGATATACACACTTATACACCAGCTATTGACAACACAGATATACACACTTATACACCAGCTATTGACAACACAGATATACACACTTATACACCAGCTATTGACAACACAGATATACACACTTATACACCAGCTATTGACAACACAGATATACACACTTATACACCAGCTATTGACAACACAGATATACACACTTATACACCAGCTATTGACAACACACATATACACCAGCTACAACACAGATACACACTTATAGCTATTGACAACATAGATATACACACTTATACACCAGCTAATGACAACACAGATATACACACTTATACACCAGCCATTGACAACACAGATATACACACTTATACACCAGCTATTGACAACACAGATATACACACTTATACACCAGCTATTGACAACACAGATATACACACTTATACACCAGCTAATTGACAACACAGATATACACACTTATACACCAGCTATTGACAACACAGATATACACACTTATACACCAGCTAATGACAACACAGATATACACACTTATACACCAGCTATTGACAACACAGCTAATGTCAACACAGATATATATATTTATTCTCCAGCTAATGACAACATAGATATACACACTTATACACCAGCTAATGACAACACAGATATACACACTTATACACCAGCTATTGACAACACAGATATACACACTTATACACCAGCTATTGACAACACAGATATACACACTTATACACCAGCTATTGACAACACAGATATACACACTTATACACCAGCTATTGACAACACAGATATACACACTTATACACCAGCTAATTACAACACAGATATACACACTTATACATCAGCTATTGACAACATAGATATACACACTTATACACCAGCTAATGACAACACAGATATACACACTTATACACCAGCTATTGACAACACAGATATACACACTTATACACCAGCTATTGACAACACAGATATACACACTTATACACCAGCTATTGACAACACAGATATACACACTTATACACCAGCTACACCAGCTATTGACAACACAGATATACACACTTATACACCAGCTAATGACAACACAGATATACACACTTATACACCAGCTATTGACAACACAGATATACACACTTATACACCAGCTATTGACAACATAGATATACACACTTAAACACAAGCTATTGACAACACAGATATACACACTTATACACCAGCTAATAACAACACAGATATACACACTTATACATCAGCTATTGACAACATAGATATACACAGTTATATACTTGCTAGTGACAACACAGATATACACACTTATACACCAGCTATTGACAACACAGATATACACACTTATACACCAGCTATTGACAACACAGATACACACACTTATGCACGAGCTATTGACAACACAGATATACACACTTATACACTAGCTATTGACAACACAGATATACACACTTATACACCAGCCAATGACAACACAGATATACAAACTTATACACCAGCTAATGACAACACAGATATACACACTTATACACCAGCTATTGACAACACAGATATACACACTTATACACCAGCTAATGACAACTTTAAGATAAACACTTATACACCAGCTATTGACAACACAGATATACACATTTATACACCAGCTATTGACAACACAGATGTACACACTTATACACCAGCTATTGACAACACAGATATAGACACTTATACACCAGCTATTGACAACATAGATATACACACTTATACACCAGCTCTTGACAACACAGATATACACACTTATACACCAGCTAGTGACAACATAGATATACACACTTATACACAAGCTAATGACAACACAGATATACACACTTATACACCAGCCATTGACAACACAGATATACACACTTATACACCAGCTATTGACAACACAGATATACACACTTATATACCAGCTATTGACAACAGTGATATACACACTTATACACCAGCTAATTACAACACAGATATACACACTAATACATCAACTATTGACAACATAGATATACACACTTATACACCAGCTAATTACAACACTGATATACACACTTATACACCAGCTATTGACATCACAGATATACACACTTATACACCAGCTAGTGACAACATAGATATACACACTTATACACAAGCTAATGACAACACAGATATACAGACTTATACACCAGCCATTGACATCACAGATATACACACTTATACACCAGCTATTGACAACACAGATATACACACTTATACACCAGCTATTGACAACACTGATATACACACTTATACACCAGCTAATTACAACACAGATATACACACTAATACATCAGCTATTGACAACATAGATATACACACTTATACACCAGCTAATTACAACACAGATATACACACTTATACACCAGCTATTGACAACACAGATATACACACTTATACACCAGCTAATTACAACACAGATATACACACTTATACACCAGCTAATTACAACACAGATATACACACTTATACACCAGCTATTGACAACACAGATGTACACACTTATACACCAGCTATTGACAACACAGATATAGACACTTACACACCAGCTATTGACAACATAGATATACACACTTATACACCAGCTATTGACAACACAGATATACACACTTATACACCAGCTAGTGACAACATAGATATACACACTTATACACAAGCTAATGACAACACAGATATACACACTTATACACCAGCCATTGACATCACAGATATACACACTTAATTATACACCAGCTTAATGCAGAACATAGATATACACACTTATACACCAGCTTAATGCAGAACATATAGATACACACTTATACACCAGCTTAATGCAGAAGATATAGATACAGACTTATACACCAGCTTAATGCAGAACATAGATATACAACAGTCATTAGCTGTTCTATATCTGTCTTTCCATCAGTTGTTTTATATCTGTCTTGGCCTTAGATGTTCTATCTCTGTCTTACCATGAGCAGTTCTATCTCTGACTTGCCCTTATCTGTACGTTCTATATCTGTCTTGCCATTAGCTTTCTATCTCTGTCTTTGCATGAGGTGTTCTATATCTGTCTTGCCATGAGTTGTTCTACATCTGTCTTGCTACGAGCTGGTCTATATCTGTCTTGTGATTAGCTGTTCTATACCTGTCTTTTCATGAGATGTACGTTCTATACCTGTCTTGTCATGAGCTCTTCTAACTCTGTCTTGCCAAGGTGTTGCGTGATGATTCCCATGTTGGACAACAAAGTCACGTGGAGTAATTAACAATTGTATTGTAAAATTAACTAAGTTGAAAACCAATCCCAAGCAATACAAACGTATCACTATGACAATAAAAATGGCAATGCATGCTTCCTACAGAGGGGGGTGTTCCAGCAGGACAACACTACTTCACATACAGCACGCGTCACGGTCCTACAGAGGGGGGTGTTCCAGCAGGACAACACTACTTCACATACAGCAAGCGTCATGGTCCTACAGAGGGAGGTGTTCCAGCAGGACAACACTACTTCACATACAGCAAGCGTCATGGTCCTACAGAGGGAGGTGTTCCAGTAGGACCACACTACTTCACATACAGCACGGGACACTGTCCGACAGAGGGAGGTGTTCCAGCAGGACAACACTCCTTCACATACAGCACGCGTCACGGTCCTACAGAGGGAGGTGTTCCAGCAGAACAACACTACTTCACATACAGCAAGCGTCATGGTCCTACAGAGGGAGGTGTTCCAGTAGGACCACACTACTTCACATACAGCACGGGACACTGTCCGACAGAGGGAGCTGTTCCAGCAGGACAACACTACTTCACATACAGCACGCGTCATGATCACGGTCCTACAGAGGGAGGTGTTCCAGCAGCACAACACTACTTCACATACAGCAGCACGCCGACAGAGGGAGGTGTTCCACGGTCCGACATACAGAGGGAGGTGTTCCAGCAGGACAATACTACTTCACATACAGCACGCATCACGGTCCGACAGAGGGAGGTGTTCCAGCAGGACAACACTACTTCACATACAGCACGCGTCACTGTCCGACAGAGGGAGGTGTTCCAGCAGGACAACACTACTTCACATACAGCACGCGTCACGGTTCGACAGAGGGAGGTGTTCCAGCAGGACAACACTACTTCACAGACAGCACCCGTCACGGTCCTACAGAGGGATGTGTTCCAGCAGGACAACACTACTTCACATACAGCATGCGTCACGGTCCGACAGAGGGAGGTGTTCCAGCAGGACAACACTACTTCACATACAGCACGCGTCACGGTCCGACAGAGGGAGCTGTTCCAGCAGGACAACACTACTTCACATACAGCACGCGTCATGATCACGGTCCTACAGAGGGAGGTGTTCCAGCAGGACAACACTACTTCACATACAGCATGCGTCATGATCACGGTCCTACAGAGGGAGGTGTTCCAGCAGGACAACACTACTTCACATACAGCACGCTGTCACGGTCCTACAGAGGGAGGTGTTCCAGCACGACAACACTACTTCACATACAGCATGCGTCATGATCACGGTCCTACAGAGGGAGGTGTTCCAGCAGCACAACACTACTTCACATACAGCACGCGTCATGATCACGGTCCTACAGAGGGAGGTGTTCCAGCAGCACAACACTACTTCACATACAGCACGCGTCACGGTCCGACAGAGGGAGGTGTTCCAGCAGGGCAACACTACTTCACATACAGCACGCGTCACTGTCCCACAGAGGGAGGTGTTCCAGCAGGACAACACTACTTCACATACAGCACGCGTCACGGTCCGACAGAGGGAGGTGTTCCAGCAGGACAACACTACTTCACATACAGCACGGGTCACTGTCCAACAGATCCAGGTGTTCCAGCAGGACAACACTACTTCACATACAGCACGCGTCACTGTCCGACAGAGGGAGCTGTTCCAGCAGGACAACACTACTTCACATACAGCACGCGTCACGGTCCGACAGAGGGAGCTGTTCCAGCAGGACAACACTACTTCACATACAGCACGCGTCACGGTCCGACAGAGGGAGCTGTTCCAGCAGGACAACACTACTTCACATACAGCATGCGTCATGATCACGGTCCTACAGAGGGAGGTGTTCCAGCAGGACAACACTACTTCACATACAGCACGCGTCACGGTCCGACAGAGGGAGGTGTTCCAGCAGGACAATACTACTTCACATACAGCACGCGTCACGGTCCGACAGAGGGAGGTGTTCCAGCAGGACAACACTACTTCACATACAGCATGCGTCATGATCACGGTCCTACAGAGGGAGGTGTTCCAGCAGGACAACACTACTTCACATACAGCACGCGTCACGGTCCTACAGAGGGAGGTGTTCCAGCAGGACAACACTACTTCACATACAGCATGCGTCATGATCACGGTCCTACAGAGGGAGGTGTTCCAGCAGCACAACACTACTTCACATACAGCACGCGTCATGATCACGGTCCTACAGAGGGAGGTGTTCCAGCAGGACAACACTACTTCACATACAGCACGCGTCCAATCCGACAGAGGGAGGTGTTCCAGCAGGACAACACTACTTCACATACAGCACGCGTCACTGTCCCACAGAGGGAGGTGTTCCAGCAGGACAACACTACTTCACATACAGCACGCATCACTGTCCGACAGAGGGAGGTGTTCCAGCAGGACAACACTACTTCACATACAGCAAGCGTCACTGTCCGACAGAGGGAGGTGTTCCAGCAGGACAACACTCCTTCACATACAGCATGCGTCACGGTCCGACAGAGGGAGCTGTTCCAGCAGGACAACACTACTTCACATACAGCACGCGTCATGATCACGGTCCTACAGAGGGAGGTGTTCCAGCAGGACAACACTACTTCACATACAGCACGCGCCTCACGGTCCGACAGAGGGAGGTGTTCCAGCAGGACAACACTACTTCACATACAGCACGCGTCACGGTTCGACAGAGGGAGGTGTTCCAGCAGGACAACACTACTTCACAGACAGCACCCGTCACGGTCCTACAGAGGGATGTGTTCCAGCAGGACAACACTACTTCACATACAGCATGCGTCACGGTCCTACAGAGGGAGGTGTTCCAGCAGGACAACACTACTTCACATACAGCACGCGTCACGGTCCGACAGAGGGAGCTGTTCCAGCAGGACAACACTACTTCACATACAGCACGCGTCATGATCACGGTCCAACAGAGGGAGGTGTTCCAGCAGGACAACACTACTTCACATACAGCACGCGGCCATGATCACGGTCCTACAGAGGGAGGTGTTCCAGCAGGACAACACTACTTCACATACATACAGCAACACTACTTCACATACAGCATGCGCCATGATCACGGTCCTACAGAGGGAGGTGTTCCAGCAGCACAACACTACTTCACATACAGCACGCGTCATGATCACGGTCCTACAGAGGGAGGTGTTCCAGCAGCACAACACTACTTCACATACAGCACGCGTCACGGTCCGACAGAGGGAGGTGTTCCAGCAGGGCAACACTACTTCACATACAGCACACGTCACGGTCCGACAGAGGGAGGTGTTCCAGCAGGACAACACTACTTCACATACAGCACGCCACACAGGTCCACGGTCCGACAGAGGGAGGTGTTCCAGCAGGACAACACTACTTCACATACAGCACGCGCGTCACTGTCCAACAGATCGAGGTGTTCCAGCAGGACAACACTACTTCACATACAGCACGCCACGCGCACTGTCCGACAGAGGGAGCTGTTCCAGCAGGACAACACTACTTCACATACAGCACGCAGCGTCCACGGTCCGACAGAGGGAGCTGTTCCAGCAGGACAACACTACTTCACATACAGCACGCCAAGTACGGGTCCGACAGAGGGAGGTGTTCCAGCAGGACAACACTACTTCACATACAGCAGCGCCATGATCACGCGGTCCTACAGAGGGAGGTGTTCCAGCAGGACAACACTACTTCACATACAGCACGCGTCACGGTCCGACAGAGGGAGGTGTTCCAGCAGGACAATACTACTTCACATACAGCACGCGTCACGGTCCGACAGAGGGAGGTGTTCCAGCAGGACAACACTACTTCACATACAGCATGCGTCATGATCACGGTCCTACAGAGGGAGGTGTTCCAGCAGGACAACACTACTTCACATACAGCACGCGTCACGGTCCTACAGAGGGAGGTGTTCCAGCAGGACAACACTACTTCACATACAGCATGCGTCATGATCACGGTCCTACAGAGGGAGGTGTTCCAGCAGCACAACACTACTTCACATACAGCACGCGTCATGATCACGGTCCTACAGAGGGAGGTGTTCCAGCAGGACAACACTACTTCACATACAGCACGCGTCACGGTCCGACAGAGGGAGGTGTTCCAGCAGGACAACACTACTTCACATACAGCACGCGTCACTGTCCGACAGAGGGAGGTGTTCCAGCAGGACAACACTACTTCACATACAGCACGCGTCACTGTCCGACAGAGGGAGGTGTTCCAGCAGGACAACACTACTTCACATACAGCAAGCGTCACTGTCCGACAGAGGGAGGTGTTCCAGCAGGACAACACTACTTCACATACAGCACGCGTCATGATCACGGTCCTACAGAGGGAGGTGTTCCAGCAGGACAACACTACTTCACATACAGCACGTCCACGGGTCCGACAGAGGGAGGTGTTCCAGCAGGACAACACTACTTCACATACAGCAAGCGTCACTGTCCGACAGAGGGAGGTGTTCCAGCAGGACAACACTACTTCACATACAGCACGCGTCACTGTCCGACAGAGGGAGGTGTTCCAGCAGGACAACACTACTTCACATACAGCACGCGTCACTGTCCGACAGAGGGAGGTGTTCCAGCAGGACAACACTACTTCACATACAGCAAGCGTCACTGTCCGACAGAGGGAGGTGTTCCAGCAGGACAACACTACTTCACATACAGCACGCGTCACGGTCCGACAGAGGGAGCTGTTCCAGCAGGACAACACTACTTCACATACAGCACGCGTCACGGTCCGACAGAGGGAGGTGTTCCAGCAGGACAACACTCCTTCACATACAGCACGCGTCACGGTCCGACAGAGGGAGGTGTTCCAGCAGGACAACACTCCTTCACATACAGCACGCGTCACAGCTCGCAATTCTAACGTCAATGTCTTGCCATGGCCTTCGCAGAGCTAAACCCGATAGAGCACCTATGGGAGGAAGTCGATCGAAGTGTACGTGAAAACACGTTTCAGGCACTTCCACAACTGGCCTTCGCATTGCAGTAAGAGTGGGGAAGAATTCCAAAAGAGCGACTTCGCCGACTTATCCAGTCTGTGCCGAGACGGTGCCGAGCAGTAATTGCTGCCTTTGCATCGCAACGTACTGACTTTGACGCCATTTTGTGGACCTAAGTAAACGGAAACGCACTAATAAAGGCTGCATTTGTGTTGGCGAACTCTTTGTGAATTGTCACCTTTTTACCATTGAAATTACATGAACTAATTGCTCTTAAACTAACACAATAAATCTTTCTAAATATGGCTTATGCATTTCTTCGTTTGAAAAGTATACAATGATGGTAATATTCAGTAACAGTAATCCAACGTGCATCTAGGCCTTGGCAGGGTATGATAATCTCACACTGTTTCTTGTAACTTGAGATGTCATGTAACGTGAGATGCAATGATGATGATGATGATGATGATGATTTGGAGATTTTAACGTGCGCTTTCCGACATAATGCGCATTTCACAAACAGGTGAGATGCAAGAGGTAACTACTCTTATATATATATACCTGACAAAGCGAGGTAACTACTCATATATATACCTGACAAAGCGAGGTAACTACTCTTATATATATACCTGACAAAGCGAGGTAACTACACTTATATATATACCTGACAAAGCGAGGTAACTAGTCTTATATATATACTGAACAAAGCGAGGTAACTGTTGTAATTGTATTACAATACTTCAGGTCATGACGTTGTGTTTGAACAACAGTTAGTTGCCAAGCATGTATCTACTGAACAAAGCGAGGTAACTGTTGTAATTGTATTACAATACTTCAGGTCATGACGTTGTGTTTGAACAACAATTAGTTGCCAAGCATGTATCTACATCCAGTGTAAGCACTGATGTGAACGTTACTACAGTTAGATGTGGTTTTGGGGGTGTAGTTTGGAATGTTGCCAGCTATAGATCCTAGACCAATCCGGCGTAGGACAGAACATTCTTAAGGTATTTAGATTATATAGCAAGCCTCCCCATCTCACATGACAGAAGACAATCGATGGTATGAAGCCTAGGCCCTTTAGAAGCTTGTCCACTGTAGTCACCAGGAGAATATCAGCACTGACGTTATTGCTGTTACCGCTGCTGTTGTATACTGTCATATCGATATGCAATATTCCTATTGGCAGACATGGAATGTCCACACACTGAATGGTGACAGGCTGTGTACCAAGGGACCGATGGGTAATCGCCATCATTCCGTATGTTGTTTGCATATACAATATCATAAAGTGTTTATTATCCTCCATATCCATTATACTTCCTCACTTCTGGTGTCCCCGGCCGTCATATTGCCGGGATATTGCTAAAAGCGGCCTAAAGCTAAACTCACTCACTCACTGACTCATTACACTTCCTCAAGTATAGTGCGTGAACGGCTATGTATATTATCTTAGACCTTCGTTGTGCGACATCTCACGCAGAGTCTTTACACTGCACCGTGTTCATCTTTTGATGAGACATTAACATTGCCACTGTCCATTAACATCTGACTGGATGAAAGCTTTATGCGAGGTGTGTGTTGGCATTTTATTGAATGGTTAAGTCAAGAGATTGAGGGTTCAGTAATATCAATATACAGATATATTTATACTTGACATTGAATCCATGACACCAATGGGAAATGAGCAATACTAACTTTAATGCAAATTGTGACGTCACAATTCTAATTTTCTGTTTCGTTATTGTCTTGTCTCCTTTGTTGGTTTATTTTGGGGGGGTAGTCGCCGTTAGTAGGTTGAGGGAGGTTAAGGGAGGTTAAGGGAGGTTACATGGGGATAGTTTGAAGCCAAGCCATGTGACCCAGTCTGCCGCTGCCCGCACGAGCCTGACGTCAGCAGGTTACGGCCGAGTAACTGGGGGATTGCGGAGGAACTATTCTAAATTTCAAATCGCAACTGGTGATGTTTAGAAACTGTCCTGCCTTCAACGTCGGGAAGCTATATATATATATTACTTTTGCCACTGTGATTCCTTTTGACAAACAAAATTAACAAAAACAATAATTAAGCAGGCGCGTAACAAGCCAATATTTTCGTGTAAGCCCGATAGGCTACAAAGCTATACATTTAGATAGTATTGAGAGCTTGCCCAACTTTCCTTTTCACAATCATGTGTAAGCCCGGGCTTTTTTTCATAATGGTAGCTACGCCCCTGTTAAGAGGAAAGCCCTTCCGATCCACGTAAGTATGCTCTCCCTGTATCACACTTACTTACTTGACGGTGAACGTCTGACTTGTCCACGCTGTAACGGAGACATGGGTGTTCAGATAACAGGTTCAATCACTGATTTGAGATTTTCGTGGAAAAGGAAATTGGATTTGTTGTGATGACACACTTTGAATTAATTTATTATTTATTGTCCGCAAAACGAAATATTTCGGAATAAAGACTAAACATCGAATTCTGTGTAAAAGTCACCTGTGAGAGTCGCATCACATCAGGAGGGGAGAGATTGAGCATTATTCACAAGGTAAATTATAACAAAACTAGTTTCCTATTACAAAAGCAATAATATGTTGTGCACTTAGACAGACAGAGAGACAGATTGTGTATTGCGATCCTCACCTCATACATAATACATATAAAACATCGTAAAAACTAATACATAAAATGAGCCATCTCTAGTGGGGTTATGAGAGACTATTTACAAATATTAAGTTATATTATCCGTATAGAATACGTAAATAATTTACGTGTACAACCAACAATATATGTCTTGATTATAAAATACACAACAATTTTATAATCACAATGATCTTGAATTTTCAATGAAGTATTCATTTCAATATTTCACGCCCTTTCAGAATCTAATCAGCGCCTTGAGCATGCACTAGTGCGTGGATATGTGCGCTATATAAATATCCAATAATAATAATAAAAATAAATAATGTTTCATCAAACTATATAAAAGTTTATACTGTATCTGTAACGGTTACTTTTAAGTTATCTCACAAGTTTTGACAGCTGCCCTTGTATCAATCGTAACACAATATCCGAAACATTTCAGTTCACGTTGACCTAGTAAATTACCACTGAAAACTAGCGCGATCCATTTATCCCCCTTGGCCATTCACAGACAGTCAGTAACTATACAGATTGTTGGGTCTCGAGTTATACAGGTTTTGTTACCGCGGTCTGCCTTCGACAAGGACAAATCTGACCAATCAGCGATACGGTCTCAACAGACGAAAGGCTTGTTTGCTAATACCACGTGACCTTCCCAGCCTGGCTTCAACTAATATGGAGGATCGTTGCGAGCGGTCTCGAACACACATTTCTGCACTATTTCCTGAAATATTGGCCATGGTATTTAGTTATTTGGACACAAGAGATAAAGGACGGGTAGCCCAGGTATGTACCACTTGGCGAGACGCTGCTTATAACCGCATGGTTTGGCGAAAAGTTGAAGCGAAGCTACATCTTCGCCGTGCAAACCCTTCTTTGTTTCCAAGCCTTGTGAAGCGTGGCATTCATCGAGTCCAAGTGCTTAGTTTGAGACGAAGTCTCCGAGATGTCGTCTTAGGAATACCCGGTCTAGAAAGTTTAAATCTTAGTGGTTGTTACAATATTACCGATTTCGGACTCAGCCATGCCTTCGCCCAGGAACTGGCTTCCCTGACAGTGCTCAACTTGAGCCTATGCAAACAAGTGACCGATTCAAGCTTAGGGAGGATCACACAGTTTTTGAAGAACTTAGAAGTGCTTGAACTGGGTGGCTGTTGCAATGTGAGCAACACAGGACTTCTGCTTGTGGCAGTCAGTTTACGAAAATTGAAAAGTTTGAATTTACGAAGCTGCCGCCACATATCTGACCAGGGTATAGGTTATCTAGCAGGACTGTGTCACAAGTCCGCGTGTGGAAACCCGGAGCTGGAACACCTGGGGTTACAGGACTGCCAGAAACTAACTGACCAAGCTTTGAAACATGTGAGTCTAGGCTTGACAACTCTCAAGACTATTAACCTTTCATTCTGTGGCAGTGTGACAGACACAGGTATAAAGTACCTGTCCAAAATGCTCAGTTTGAGGGAACTTAATCTGCGAAGTTGTGACAACATCAGTGACAATGGTTTAGGTTATTTGTCGGAAGGTGGTTCAAGGATAACATCATTGGATGTGAGTTTTTGTGACAAAGTTGGTGATCAAGGACTCTATTTCCTCTCCCAAGGACAACTAAGTTTGAGGAATTTGAGCCTAAGTGCTTGCAACATCAGTGACGATGGAATAAACCGTCTTGTTAATACATTACAAGAATTAAAAACACTGAATATTGGACAGTGTGTGAAAATTACAGATAGGGGACTAAGTTTAATTGGTGAGAAAATGCGCAATTTGCGATCTATAGACCTGTATGGTTGTACACGCATCACAACTGTAGGCCTGGAGAAGATCATGCAGCTTCCAAGCTTGGACACACTCAATCTAGGTCTGTGGCACAAGAGGTGATGACCTGTGTCCAGATGCCATGACCTATGACACTGCTAGCCTCAGGCTATTACTGACTGGTGAAGACAGGGTACTTCTGGAATGCAGGGAATGTCCCACATTTACAGGCCAGTCTGTGGCGCCCCAGATGTCTGGATATTACAAAAGGCCTGAGGCATCTTAATCAAATGTTGAAATGATAAGATTCCTATGCTTCAAACAAATTGTACCTGAACATAATCAAAACAGGAAGTTTTCAAATGGTCAGAAGTTAGCTGTGACATGAGATGAACGACACCTTGCGGTGCTAGAATCATTGAGGTGGACTCACTTGAAAGTGCTAAAGACAATTTGCTCATAATGTGTCCCTGTACTCCCAAGGATGTGTAATATTTGCTGAACGTGGGGTTACACTCTTCCAAAGATGTTTGACAGAAGTATATATATATATATATGATTTTGTAATGAAATAATTTCAAAACTACATGTGTGTCCTCAGTTTGTTTCCTATTCTCGTTCATGTACACCTTTGCCATGTAGGTGTATTCGTTACTATCTTACCTCACACATAAATGTTGTTTTGTGAATGGCACCCCGCTTACAAGCGAGTAACATTTTCTATGTTACCTGGAAATGCCGAACTGAGGAACTTAGTGTTAGTAGTGTTAGGGCTGTTGCCTAACTCTGGTACTCCTTATTATGATCCAATACCTGTGCTTCAAACAGTTCAAAATTAGGTGTTCAGTAAGATAAATACATTGTTCACTGGTCCCTCGGTGCCCATGGGTTGATGTACCCTCTGTTTGTCTATGTTCCATGAGCCCAAAGGGCTCTAACAAACATACATAGAGGGTACATGAACCCATGTCCCTCTTGTGACCATTGAACAACTTATATTATCTTACCTCACACATAAATGTCGCTTTCTGATTGACTGAGCCAGGGCTCCAGATAAGGGTCGTATCTGCGTATGTATGGATATAAAATAAGCACGATACGGTAGGAAATAATTTAGAAAACGTAGCAGATATGCACCACAGCAATGGTGTACGGTGTTAGAATCCTCTATAGACGCATTTATCTGAAAATGTATTGTTTTATTGATTATTGCAATGTTGGGGTGCATATATGAAACGAAACACAAGATTACTGATACTTCATTAAATCCCATTCAGTACTCTAAATGTACTCTTAAGGTTTTCCAGTACTCCTGTATTGAAAAAATAAGGAGTACGTACTCCTGATGTTGAAAACTTATCTGGAGCCCTGCTGAGCGCTCTTCTATTATTTTCAATGTACGCCGCTTACAAGCAAGTAACATTTGGTACTGCGTGGTAGTAATTCTTTATCTCGAATAACATTGAATCACGTATGATGTACGGAAATTACCAATGTTTTGCGAATGCAAATCGAAGTAAGGGAGTTAACTCTAAGTCTGTTTTTCTTGTCAGCAAAATCTAGCGATGGCTACAAAAGATTTGTACCCGTGCCTCAAACAATTCAAAATTAACATTAAGGTGTTCGGTAAGATAAATACGTTGTTCACTGGTCCCTCGGGGCCCATGGGTTGATGTACCCTCGTGACCAGTGAACAACTTATAATGTACACCTCTGCCATGAAGGTGTATTTGTTAATATACACATTTGCCTTGTAGGTGTATTCGTTCATGTACACTTGTGGGTGTAATCTGTGTTCGTCACTGTCAGGCTGGTGTTATTGTTCATGCCTGTGTGTCAGGTTGATGTTTATTGTTCATGACTGTGTCTGGCTGGTGTTTATTTTTCTTGACCGTGTCAGGCTGGTGTTATTGTTCATGACCGTGTCAGGCTGGTGTTATTGTTCATGACTGTGTCAGGCTGGTGTTTATTGTTCATGACTGTCAGGCTGGTGTTATTGTTCATGACTGTGACAGTCTGGTGTTTATTGTTCATGACTGTGTGTCAGGCAGGTGTTTATTGTTCATGACTGTGTCAGGCTGGTGTTATTGTTCATGACTGTGTGTCAGGCTGGTGTTATTGTTCATGACTGTCAGGCAGGTGTTATTGTTCATGACTGTCAGACAGGTGATTTTGTTCTTGACTGTGTGTCAGACTGGTGTTATTGTTCATGACTGTGTCAGGCTGATGTTATTGTTCATGACTGTCAGAGAGGTGTTATTGTTCATGACTGTGTGTCAGGCTGGTGTTATTGTTCGTGACTGTGTCAGGCAGGTGTTATTGTTCATGACTGTCAGGCTGGTTTTTATTGTTCATGACTGTGTCCGGCTGGTGTTTATTTTTCTTGACCGTGTCAGGCTGGTGTTATTGTTCATGACCGTGTCAGGCTGGTGTTATTGTTCATGACTGTGTCAGGCTGGTGTTTATTGTTCATGACTGTCAGGCTGGTGTTATTGTTCATGACTGTGACAGTCTGGTGTTTATTGTTCATGACTGTGTGTCAGGCAGGTGTTTATTGTTCATGACTATGTCAGGCTGGTGTTATTGTTCATGACTGTGTGTCAGGCTGGTGTTATTGTTCATGACTGTCAGGCAGGTGTTATTGTTCATGACTGTCAGGCTGGTGTTATTGTTCATGACTGTCAGGCTGGTGTTATTGTTCATGACTGTGTCAGGCTGGTGTTATTGTTCATGGCTGTGTGTCAGGCTGGTGTTATTGTTCATGGCTGTGTGTCAGACACGTGATATTGTTCATGACTGTGTGTCAGGCAGGTGTTATTGTTCATGACTGTCATGCTGGTGTTATTGTTCATGACTGTCAGGCTGGTATTATTGTTCATGACTGTCAGACAGGTGATATTGTTCATGACTGTGTGTCAGGCTGATGTTATTGTTCATGACTGTCAGAGAGGTGTTATTGTTCATGACTGTGTGTCAGGCTGGTGTTATTGTTCGTGACTGTGTCAGGCAGGTGTTATTGTTCATGACTGTCAGGCTGGTGTTTATTGTTCATGACTGTCAGGCCGGTGTTATTGTTCATGACTGTCAGGCTGGTATTATTGTTCATGACTGTGTCAGACAGGTGATATTGTTCATGACTGTGTGTCAGGCTGGTGTTTATTGTTCATGACTGTCAGGTTAGTGTTATTGTTCATGACTGTCAGGCTGGTGTTATTGTTCATGACTGTGTCAGGCTGGTGTTATTGTTCATGGCTGTGTGTCAGGCTGGTGTTATTGTTCATGGCTGTGTGTCAGACACGTGATATTGTTCATGACTGTGTGTCAGGCAGGTGTTATTGTTCATGACTGTCATGCTGGTGTTATTGTTCATGACTGTCAGGCTGGTATTATTGTTCATGACTGTCAGACAGGTGATATTGTTCATGACTGTGTGTCAGGCTGATGTTATTGTTCATGACTGTCAGAGAGGTGTTATTGTTCATGACTGTGTGTCAGGCTGGTGTTATTGTTCGTGACTGTGTCAGGCAGGTGTTATTGTTCATGACTGTCAGGCTGGTGTTTATTGTTCATGACTGTCAGGCCGGTGTTATTGTTCATGACTGTCAGGCTGGTATTATTGTTCATGACTGTGTCAGACAGGTGATATTGTTCATGACTGTGTGTCAGGCTGGTGTTTATTGTTCATGACTGTCAGGTTAGTGTTATTGTTCATGACTGTCAGGCTGGTGTTATTGTTCATGACTGTGTCAGGCTGGTGTTATTGTTCATGGCTGTGTGTCAGACAGGTGATATTGTTCATGACTGTGTGTCAGGCAGATGTTATTGTTCATGACTGTCAGGCTGGTGTTATTGTTCATGACTGTGTCAGGCTGGTGTTATTGTTCATGGCTGTGTGTCAGGCTGGTGTTATTTTTCATGGCTGTGTGTCAGACACGTGATATTGTTCATGACTGTGTGTCAGGCAGGTGTTATTGTTCATGACTGTCAGAGAGGTGTTATAGTTCATGACTGTCAGGCTGGTATTATTGTTCATGACTGTCAGACAGGTGATATTGTTCATGACTGTGTGTCAGGCTGGTGTTTATTGTTCATGACTGTCAGGTTGGTGTTATTGTTCATGACTGTCAGGCTGGTGTTATTGTTCATGACTGTGTCAGGCTGGTGTTATTGTTCATGGCTGTGTGTCAGACAGGTGATATTGTTCATGACTGTGTGTCAGGCAGATGTTATTGTTCATGACTGTGTCAGGCTGGTGTTATTGTTCATGGCTGTGTGTCAGACAGGTGATATTGTTCATGACTGTGTGTCAGGCCGGTGTTATTGTTCATGACTGTCAGGCTGGTGTTATTGTTCATGACTGTGTCAGGCTGGTGTTTATTCTTCATGACTGTCTCAGGCTGGTGCTATTGTTCATGACTGTCAGGCTTGTGTTTATTGTTTGTGACTGTGTCAGACAGGTGTTATTGTTCATGACTGTGTGTCAGACTGGTGATTATTGTTGATGACTGTGTGTCAGGCAGGTGTTATTGTTCATGACTGTCATACAGGTGATATTGTTCATGACTGTGTCAGGCTGGTAGGGGCGGTGGGGTAGCCTAGTGGTTAAAGCGTCCGCTCGTCACGCCGAAGACCCGGGTTCGAATCCCCACATGGGTACAATGTGTGAAGCCCATTTCTGGTGTCCCCCGCCGTGATGTTGCTGGAATATTGCTAAAAGCGGCGTAAAACCAAACTCAGTCAGTCAGGCTGGTGTTATTGCACATGACTGTCATTCAGGTGATATTGCTCATTACTGTGTCAGGCCGGTGTTATTGTTCATGACTGTGTGTCAGGCTGGTGTTATTGCACATGACTGTGTCATACAGGTGATATTGCTCATGACTGTGTCAGGCCAGTGTTATTGTTCATGACTGTGTGTCAGACTGGTGTTATTGTTCATGACTGTGCATTGACAGATTGGCTCTCAATCAGATGTGTGTATTAGACGTCTTGACGATTGTATGTATTGATGCATGACATCACATGTGTAGTGATACTTAATGTCAGGTCTGATGATACATGACATCACGTGTAGTGGTACATAATGTCAGGTCTGATGGTACATCACATCTGTAGTGGTACATAATGTCAGGTCTGATGGTACATCACATGTGTAGTGATACATAATGTCAGGTGTGATGGTACATCACATGTGTAGTGATTCTTAATGTCAGGTCTGATGATACATGACATCACGTGTAGTGATGCATAATGTCAGGTCTGATGGTACATCACATGTGTAGTGATACATAATGTCAGGTCTGATGATACATGACATCACGTGTAGTGATGCATAATTGCAGGTCTGATGGTACATCACATGTGTAGTGATACATAATGTCAGGTCTGATGGTACATCACATGTGTAGTGATACATAATGTCAGGTCTGATGGTACATCACATGTGTAGTGATACTTAATGTCAGGTCTGATGGTACATCACATGTGTAGTGATACATAATGTCAGGTCTGATGGTACATCACATGTGTAGTGATACATAAAGTCGGGTCTGATGATACATGACATCACGTGTAGTGATGCATAATGTCAGGTCTGATGGTACATCACATGTGTAGTGATACATAATGTCAGGTCTGATGGTACATCACATGTGTAGTGATACATAATGTCGGGTCTGATGGTACATCACATGTGTAGTGATACATAAAGTCGGGTCTGATGGTACATCACATGTGTAGTGATACATAATGTCAGGTCTGATGGTACCTCACATGTGTAGTGATACATAATGTCAGATTTGATGGTACATGACATCACATGTGTAGTGATACATGATGTCCTATTGATGGTACATCACATCTGTAGTGATACATGATGTCAGGTCTGATGATACATGACATGACATGTTTTTGACATAACCCACTATCTATTGTAAGATAGCCTGCAAAAGATATGTTTGGTACATGATTTAATGGAATGAGGTGAGGTGAAATTGGGTTTAACGTCGTGTTTGAGAATATTTCGCTCATATGACGACGTGCATGCATGTGTATGTGCGGCTGCTTGTACTAGCCCAGACTGAAGCTGGTTTTATAGTGCCAGCCCACTGAGATACCAGGCCGCAGTGAAGCATGAATACCCCACTCAGACACATTATACTGACTCCGAGCTGACCAGTCCTTGTTGTACCCATTATTGCCAAGCGCCAGGCAGGGACCAAAAGGTACCATATTTTATCGTGTTTTGGTATGACACGGTCAGGGATCGAACCCGCGACCTTCCGCTCTCCGTGCGGACGCTCTAACCTATCAACTGTTCTGGCACAATGGTTCACACCTGTCAACTGTTCTGGCACTATGGTACACACCTGTCAACTGTTCTGGCACCATGGTACACACCTGTCAACTGTTCTGGCACCATGGTACACACCTGTCAACTGTTCTGGCACCATGGTACACACCTGTCAACTGTTCTGGCACTATGGTACACACCTGTCAACTGTTCTGGCACCATGGTACACACCTGTCAACTGTTCTGGCACCATGGTACACACCTGTCAACTGTTCTGGCACCATGGTACACATCTGTCAACTGTTCTGGCACCATGGTACACATCTGTCAACTGTTCTGGCACCATGGTACACACCTGTCAACTCTTCTGGTATCATGGTACACACCTGTCAGTCATACCTTTGTTGTTATGGTTGGTATCAACATGCCTTGAGCAATTGAACACCTACAGTTGTTGGTACATAAAACGAGAGAGACATAGCCGGTTGACTGTATATAATCGGTACATAGTGACCTACAGAGATTTTTCTAGGCTTTGTCTGATCGGTATATTGTTACACTGAGAGTGTGATGAACATGACAAGCTCAGTGTAGACAGTATATTGTCTCATAGTTTGGTATACAGTACAGATGTTCTGCATTACATATAGTGGACAGCTGCATCTTTTCTTACACCAGAAGTGAGGAGATACACCCTGCATCAATGAATGCAGGTGAATCAGGAAAGTGCACATGCGTCAGTACATTATCAATACATACACCTGTATCATGTCATATACCTGCTTCACTAAATACACCTTAATCTGGAAATACTCATGAATCAGTTATGATACAGGTACAAAATAATACACCTGGAGTAGTAATTACTCTTTTCAGTAAATACACCTGCTCCTCAGAACATGCTTCAGTAAGTACACCAGCGTCAGTAATACACCTGCTCCTCAGAACATGCTTCAGTAAGTACACCTGTGTCAGTAATGCACCAGTATCTCAGAACATGCTTCAGTGAGTACACCTGCATCACTAATACACCTGCATCTCAGAATATGCTTCAGTAAGTACACCTGCGTCAGTAATACACCTGCATCTCAGAACGTGCTTCAGTAAGTACACCTGCATCAGTAATACACCTGCCCCTCAAACTATGCTTCAGTAAGTACACCAGCACCAGTAATATACCTGCATCTCAGAATATGCTTCAGTAAGTACACCTGCTTCAGTAATACACCTGCATCTCAGAACATGCTTCAGTAAGTACACCTGCTTCAGTAATACACCTGCATCTCAGAACATGTTTCAGTATGTACACCTGCGTCAGTAATGCACCAGTATCTCAGAATATGCTTCAGTAAGTACTCCAGTGCAGCAATACACCTGCATCTCAGAATATGCTTCAGTAAGTACACCTGCGTCAGTAATACACCTGCATCTCAGAATATGCTTCAGTAAGTACACCAGCGTCAGTAATACACCTGCATCTCAGAATATGCTTCAGTAAGTACACCTGCATCAGTAATGCACCAGTATCTCAGAATATGCTTCAGTAAGTACTCCAGTGCAGTAATACACCTGCATCACAGAATTTGTTTCAGTAAGTACACCTGTGTCAGTAGTACAGCTGCATCTCAGAATATGCTTCAGTAAGTACACCAGCGTCAGTATTACGTCTGCAGCACAGATTCGGTTATATTACCAACCGCCGTTATATTGCACCACAGATTCGGTTGCATAGTTACCCACCGCCGTTATATTGCACCAGATTGGGTTGTATACTGACCGCCGTTATATTGCACCACAGATTCGGTTATATACCAACAGCCGTTATATTGCACCAGAGACTCGGTTATATACCGACCGCCGTTATATTGCACGACAGATTCGGTTATATACCTACCGCCGTTATATTGCACCAGAGACTCGGTTATATACCGACTGCCGTTATATTGCACCAGGGACTCTGTCGGTTATATACCTATCGCCGATATATTGAACCACAGATTAGGTTATATACCGACCGCCGTTATATTGCACCACAGATTCGGTTATATACCGACCGCCGTTATATTGCACCACAGATTCCAGTTATATACCCACCGCCGTTATATTGCACCAGAGACTCGGTTATATACCCACCGCGCCGTTATATTGCACCACAGATTCAGTTATATACCCACCGCCGTTATATTGCACCACAGATTCGGTTATATACCCATCGCCGTTATATTGCACCACAGATTCGGTTATATACCTACCGCCGTTATATTGCACCACAGATTCAGTTATATACCCACCACCGTTATATTGCACCACAGATTCAGTTATATACCCACCGCCGTTATATTGCACCACACACTTCGGTTGTATACCGACCGCCGTTATATTGCACCACAGATTCGGTTATATACCGACCGCCGTTATATTGCACCACAGATTCGGTTATATACCGACCGCCGTTATATTGCACAACCGATTCGGTTATATACCCACCGCCGTTATATTGCACCACAGATTCGGTTGTATACCGACCGCCGTTATATTGAACCACAGATTCGGTTGTATACCGACCGCCGTTATATATTACGACAGATTCGGTTATATACCGACCGCCGTTATATTGCACCAGAGACTCTGTTATATACCGACCGCCGTTATATTGCACCAGGACTGTGTCGGTTATATACCGCCGCCGATATATTGCACCACAGATTCGGTTATATACCGACCGCCGTTATATATTGCACCAGAAATTTCGGTTATATACCTACCGCCGTTATATTGCACCACAGATTCGGTTATATACCTACCGCCGTTATATTGCACCAGAGATTCGGGTTATATACCGACCGCCGTTATATTGCACCACAGATTCGGTTATATACCGACCGCCGTTATATTGCACAGAGATTCGGTTATATACCCATCGCCGTTATATTGCACCAGAGACTTCGGTTATATACCGACCGCCGTTATATTGCACCACAGATTCAGTTATATACCTACCACCGTTATATTGCACCACAGATTCAGTTATATACCCACCCGCCGTTATATTGCACCACAGATTCAGTTATATACCCACCGCCGTTATATTGCACCACAGATTCGGTTATATACCCACCGCCGTTATATTGCACCACAGATTCGGTTATATACCGACCGCCGTTATATTGCACCACAGATTCGGTTATATACCGACCGCCGTTATATTGCACAACAGATTCGGTTATATACCGACCGCCGTTATATTGCACCACAGATTCGGTTATATACCCACCGCCGTTATATTGCACCACAGATTCGGTTGTATACCGACCGCCGTTATATTGCACCACAGATTCGGTTATATACCGACCGCCGTTATATTGCACCAGAGACTCTGTTATATACCGACCGCCGTTATATTGCACCAGGGACTGTGTCGGTTATATACCTATAGCCGATATATTGCACCACAGATTCGGTTGTATACCGACCGCAGTTTTGTATTGCACCACAGACTCGGTTATATACAGACCGTCGTTATATTGCACCACCGATTCGGTTATATACAGACCGCCGTTATATTGCACCACAGATTCGGTAATATACCGACCGCCGTTATATTGCACCAGAAACTTCGGTTATATACCTACCGCCGTTATATTGCACCACAGATTCGGTTATATACCGACCGCCGTTATATTCCACCACAGATTCGGTTATATACCCATCGCCGTTATATTGCACCAGAGATTCGGTTATATACCCACCGCCGTTATATTGCACCACAGATTCGGTTATATACCCATCGCCGTTATATTGCACCACAAATTCGGTTGTATACCGACCACCGTTATATTGCACCAGAAACTCGGTTATATACCGACCACCGTTATATTGCACCACAGATTCGGTTATATACTGACCGCCGTTATATTGCACCAGAGACTCGGTTATATACCGACCGCCGTTATATTGCACCACAGATTCGGTTATATACCTACCACCGTTATATTGCACCAGAGACTCGGTTATATACCGACCGCCGTTATATTGCACAAGAGACTCGGTTATATACCTACCGCCGTTATATTGCACCCAGATTCGGTTATATACCGAGTGCCGTTATATTGCAGCACAGATTCGGTTATATACCCACCGCCGTTATATTGCACCAGAAACTCGGTTATATACCTACCGCCGTTATATTGCACCACAGATTCGGTTATATACCTACCGTCGTTATATTGCACCAGAGATTCGGTTATATACCGACCGCCGTTATATTGCACCACAGATTCGGTTATATACCGACCGCCGTTATATTGCACCACAGATTCGGTTATATACCGACCGCCGTTATATTGCACCACAGATTCGGTTATATACCGACCGCCGTTATATTGCACCACAGATTCGGTTGTATACCGACCGCCGTTATATTGCACCACCGATTCGGTTATATACCGACCGCCGTTATATTGCACCACAGATTCGGTTATATACCGACCGCCGTTATATTGCACCACAGATTCGGTTATATACCGACCGCCGTTATATTGCACCACAGATTCGGTTATATACCGACCGCCGTTATATTGCACCACAGATTCGGTTATATACCGACCGCCGTTATATTGCACCACAGACTCGGTTATATACCGACCGCCGTTATATTGCACCACAGATTCGGTTTATATACCGACCGCCGTTATATTGCACCACAGACTCGGTTATATACCGACCGCCGTTATATTGCACCACAGATTCGGTTATATACCGACCAGTTATATTGCACCACAGATTCGGTTATATACCGACCGCCGTTATATTGCACCAGAGACTCGGTTATATACCGACCGCCGTTATATTGCACCACAGATTCGGTTATATACCTACCGCCGTTATATTGCACCACAGATTCGGTTATATACCGACCGCCGTTATATTGCACCACAGATTCGGTTATATACCGACCGCCGTTATATTGCACCACAGATTCGGTTATATACCGACCGCCGTTATATTGCACCACAGATTCGGTTTATAGTATACCGACCGCCGTTATATTGCACCACAGATTCGGTTGTATACCGACCGCCGTTATATTGCACCACAGATTCGGTCATATATACATCGCCGCCGTTATATTGCACCACAGATTCGGTTATATACCGACCGCCGTTATATTGCACCACAGATTCGGTTATATACCGACCACCGTTATATTGCACCACCGATTTGGTTATATACCGACCGCCGTTATATTGCACCACAGATTCGGTTGTATATCGACCGCCGTTATAATGCACCACAGACTTCGGTTGTATACCGACCGCCGTTATATTGCACCACAGATTCGGTTATATGCCCATCGCCGTTATATTGCACCACAGATTCGGTTATATACCGACCGCCGTTATATTGCACCACAGATTCGGTTGTATACCGACCACCGTTATATTGCACCACAGATTCGGTTATATACCGACCGTCCTTATATTGCACCACAGATTCGGTTATATACCCACCGCCGTTATATTGCACCACAGATTCGGTTATATACCGACCGCCGTTATATTGCACCACAGATTCGGTTGTATACCGACCGCCGTTATATTGCACCACAGATTCGGTTATATACCGACCGCCGTTTTATTGCACCACAGATTCGGTTGTATACCGACCGTCGTTATATTGCACCACCGATTCGGTTATATACCGACCGCCGTTATATTGCACCACAGATTCGGTTATATACCGACCGCCGTTATATTGCACCAGAGACTCGGTTATATACCTACCGCCGTTATATTTCACCACAGATTCGGTTATATACCTACCACCGTTATATTGCACCACAGATTCGGTTTATATACCCACCGCCGTTATATTGCACAACCGATTCGGTTATATACCGACCGCCGTTATATTGCACCACAGATTCGGTTATATACCCATCAACGTTATATTGCACCAGATACTCGGTTATGTACCGACCGCCGTTATATTGCACCAGAGACTCGGTTATATACCGACCGCCGTTATATTGCACCAGGGAATCGGTCGGTTATATACCTACCGCCGATATATTGCACCACAGTTTCGGTTATATACCGAGTGCTGTTATATTGCACCAGAGACTCGGTTATATACCGACCGCCGTTATATTGCACCAGAGACTCGGTTATATACCTACACCACCGGTTATATACCGACCGCCGTTATATTGCACCACAGATTCGGTTATATACCTCCGTTATATTGCCACAGCCGTTATATTGCACCACAGATTCGGTTTATAGTTACCCACCGCCGTTATATTGCACCACAGATTCGGTCATATGCCCATCGCCGTTATATTGCACCACAGATTCGGTTATATACCGACCGCCGTTATATTGCATCACAGATTCGGTTGATAGTTACCCACCGTCGTTATATTGCACCACCGATTTGGTTATATACAGACCGCCGTTATATTGCACCACAGATTCGGTTGTATATCGACCGCCGTTATAATGCACCACAGATTCGGTTGTATACCGACCGCCGTTATATTGCACCACAGATTCGGTTATATGCCCATCGCCGTTATATTGCACCACAGATTCGGTTATATACCGACCGCCGTTATATTGCACCACAGATTCGGTTGTATACCGACCACCGTTATATTGCACCACAGATTCGGTTATATACCGACCGTCGTTATATTGCACCACAGATTCGGTTATATACCGACCGCCGTTATATTGCACCCAGAGACTCGGTTATATACCTACCGCCGTTATATTGTACCACAGATTCGGTTATATACCTACCGTCGTTATATTGCACCAGAGACTCGGTTATATACCGACCGCCGTTATATTGCACCAGGGACTGTGTCGGTTATATACCTATAGCCGATATATTGCACCACAGATTCGGTTATATACCGACCGCCGTTATATTCCACCACAGATTCGGTTATATACCCATCGCCGTTATATTGCACCAGAGATTCGGTTATATACCCACCGCCGTTATATTGCACCACAGATTCGGTTATATACCCATCGCCGTTATATTGCACCACAAATTCGGTTGTATACCGACCACCGTTATATTGCACCAGAAACTCGGTTATATACCGACCACCGTTATATTGCACCACAGATTCGGTTATATACCGACCGCCGTTATATTGCACCAGAGACTCGGTTATATACCGACCGCCGTTATATTGCACCACAGATTCGGTTATATACCTACCACCGTTATATTGCACCAGAGACTCGGTTATATACCGACCGCCGTTATATTGCACAAGAGACTCGGTTATATACCGACCGCCGTTATATTGCCCCCCAGATTCGGTTATATACCGAGTGCCGTTATATTGCAGCACAGATTCGGTTATATACCGACCGCCGTTATATTGCACCAGAAACTCGGTTATATACCGACCGCCGTTATATTGCACCACAGATTCGGTTATATACCTACCGTCGTTATATTGCACCAGAGACTCGGTTATATACCGACCGCCGTTATATTGCACCACAGATTCGGTTATATACCGACCGCCGTTATATTGCACCACAGATTCGGTTATATACCGACCGCCGTTATATTGCACCACAGATTCGGTTATATACCGACCGCCGTTTTATTGCACCACAGATTCGGTTGTATACCGACCGCCGTTATATTGCACCACCGATTCGGTTGTATACCGACCGCCGTTATATTGCACCACAGATTCGGTTATATACCGACCGCCGTTATATTGCACCAGAGACTCGGTTATATACCTACCGCTGTTATATTGCACCACAGATTCGGTTATATACCTACCGCCGTTATATTGCACCACAGATTCGGTTTATATACCCACCGCCGTTATATTGCACAACCGATTCGGTTATATACCGACCGCCGTTATATTGCACCACAGATTCGGTTATATACCCATCAACGTTATATTGCACCAGATACTCGGTTATGTACCGACCGCCGTTATATTGCACCAGAGACTAGGTTATATACCGACCGCCGTTATATTGCACCAGGGAATCGGTCGGTTATATACCTACCGCCGATATATTGCACCACAGTTTCGGTTATATACCGAGTGCTGTTATATTGCACCAGAGACTCGGTTATATACCGACCGCCGTTATATTGCACCAGAGACTCGGTTATATACCTACCACCGATATATTGCACCACAGATTCGGTTATATACCTACCGCCGTTATATTGCACCACAGATACGGTTTATAGTTACCCACCGCCGTTATATTGCACCACAGATTCGGTCATATGCCCATCGCCGTTATATTGCACCACAGATTCGGTTATATACCGACCGCCGTTATATTGCATCACAGATTCGGTTGATAGTTACCCACCGTCGTTATATTGCACCACCGATTTGGTTATATACAGACCGCCGTTATATTGCACCACAGATTCGGTTGTATATCGACCGCCGTTATAATGCACCACAGATTCGGTTGTATACCGACCGCCGTTATATTGCACCACAGATTCGGTTATATGCCCATCGCCTTTATATTGCACCACAGATTCGGTTATATACCGACCGCCGTTATATTGCACCACAGATTCGGTTGTATACCGACCACCGTTATATTGCACCACAGATTCGGTTATATACCGACCGTCCTTATATTGCACCACAGTTTCGGTTATATACCAACCGCCGTTCTATCGCACCAGAAACTCGGTTATATACCTACCGCCGTTATATTGTACCACAGATTCGGTTATATACCTACCGTCGTTATATTGCACCAGAGACTCGGTTATATACCGACCGCCGTTATATTGCACCAGGGACTGTGTCGGTTATATACCTATAGCCGATATATTGCACCACAGATTCGGTTATATACCGACCGCCGTTATATTCCACCACAGATTCGGTTATATACCCATCGCCGTTATATTGCACCAGAGATTCGGTTATATACCCACCGCCGTTATATTGCACCACAGATTCGGTTATATACCCATCGCCGTTATATTGCACCACAAATTCGGTTGTATACCGACCACCGTTATATTGCACCAGAAACTCGGTTATATACCGACCACCGTTATATTGCACCACAGATTCGGTTATATACTGACCGCCGTTATATTGCACCAGAGACTCGGTTACATACCGACCGCCGTTATATTGCACCACAGATTCGGTTATATACCTACCACCGTTATATTGCACCAGAGACTCGGTTATATACCGACCGCCGTTATATTGCACAAGAGACTCGGTTATATACCTACCGCCGTTATATTGCCCCCCAGATTCGGTTATATACCGAGTGCCGTTATATTGCAGCACAGATTCGGTTATATACCGACCGCCGTTATATTGCATCAGAAACTCGGTTATATACCTACCGCCGTTATATTGCACCACAGATTCGGTTATATACCTACCGTCGTTATATTGCACCAGAGACTCGGTTGTATATCGACCGCCGTTATAATGCACCACAGATTCGGTTGTATACCGACCGCCGTTATATTGCACCACAGATTCGGTTATATGCCCATCGCCTTTATATTGCACCACAGATTCGGTTATATACCGACCGCCGTTATATTGCACCACAGATTCGGTTGTATACCGACCGCCGTTATATTGCACCACAGATTCGGTTATATACCGACCGTCCTTATATTGCACCACAGTTTCGGTTATATACCCACCGCCGTTATATTGCACCACAGATTCGGTTATATACCGACCGCCGTTATATTGCACCACAGATTCGGTTGTATACCGACCGCCGTTATATTGCACCACCGATTCGGTTATATACCGACCGCCGTTTTATTGCACCACAGATTCGTTTGTATACCGACCGTCGTTATATTGCACCACCGATTCGGTTGTATACCGACCGCCGTTATATTGCACTACAGATTCGGTTATATACCGACCGCCGTTATATTGCACCAGAGACTCGGTTATATACCTACCGCTGTTATATTTCACCACAGATTCGGTTATATACCTACCACCGTTATATTGCACCACAGATTCGGTTTATATACCGACCGCCGTTATATTGCACCAACCGATTCGGTTATATACCGACCGCCGTTATATTGCACCACAGATTCGGTTATATAGCCATCAACGTTATATTGCACCAGATACTCGGTTATGTACCGACCGCCGTTATATTGCACCAGAGACTAGGTTATATACCGACCGCCGTTATATTGCACCAGGAATCGGTCGGTTATATTGCACCTACCGCCGATATATTGCACCACAGTTTCGGTTATATACCGAGTGCCGTTATATTGCACCAGAGACTCGGTTATATACCGACCGCCGTTATATTGCACCAGAGACTCGGTTATATACCTACCACCGATATATTGCACCACAGATTCTGGTTGTATACCGACCGCCGTTATATTGCA